>NC_056750.1:646250028-646275028 GCF_019279795.1 Protopterus annectens
CCCCCCCGGTTCTCCAGTAAATTGTATAGCGCGCTCTGCTAATGCGTCTTTCTCCAATGCCATAACCTAGTTAGGTAGGGGTTTGAATCCTGCAAAGGGAATGTATGTGAAATAGTATGAGTGGGGTTTGTGTGTGTGCATAATGCTGGGAGGGAAAAGTGCCTTTTGCCAACTGGGAGAACACACTACAGGGTGCACATCCCTCTTCCTAAACACAGATGATGTCAGCACCCTCTAAGTACAGCATTAGAAAGGACTTCTCCCACTAATGCAAATAGCGCACTCTGCTAATGTGTCTGTCTTTAGTGTCATAACACAGGTAGGTAGGGATTTGAATCTTGCAAATGGAAAGTATGTGGATTAGTGTGTGTGCACAATGCTGGGGGTGGGATGTGGCTTTTGCCAAATGGGGCTACGGACTGCAGGGTGCACATTTCCCTTAACAAACAGTGATGTTGACAGCACCCTATACAAACAACATGACAACAGACAACTGCCAGTACTCAGTATAGTGCTACATGCTACTGTAACACGCACATGTACCAGAATATACCTAGATAGTGTTTTGAAACCTGAATGTGGCAAGTGTGTGGATGTGGGATGTTTCTGTGTGTGCATTTCCATATGGAAAACATGTTGGATGTGGCAATCAGGGAACCACAGTACCTGATGCACATTACACTTTTAAACTAATGAGGTTGCCTGCACCCTGTGAATACAGGTAGAGAAGAGGACTGCGGTAGTAATCCAGATAGTGCACTTTTCAAATGTGTACCTGACATGTGTTGACAGCTACTCATGTAGGGTAATAAATAATGGAAATGGCAGGTGAGCATGTGCATGTGTGGGGGTAGCAGGGTGTGTCTAAATGCACGTGTCACAGAACAGATACATATAGCTGAATCCACAATACAGCACATGATGCACATTCCCATAGTCAATGGTAGCATGTGATGGTGTGCAGCTGGTACACTTTGGTAAGTAGTATGGGTGCAGATAAAATTCCAGGACATTCATACAGTTACTGCAGCAGGAATGCTGGGATATACACACAATCATAGTAGAACAGTGAACAGTTACCAACATGTTACTACTTATACACATCTATGTAGTCACCCTGTGCATCAGCAACGTGTTTACCTTTTCCTGCACTGATGTTGTAGTATGCAGGAGGGAGGTGGCACAGTGTCATCATATGCACAGGGTGTGGGTTAGGTATGCCCAAGCCAGCCACTGGTAACACCAATTGACATGTGTGTGTATGTGTGTTTGTGAGGGGCAGCAGTACAGGGTGGACCAGTGTTGGTGCAGTGTGTGTGTGTATGTGTTTGCCCTAGGTGTTAAATATCTGCATGTGTGTAAGCACGCACACAGTCCCACATAATGGCTGCCATGTACAGGGTTTTGTGGACAGCCACAGACTGCACCTGTCAGGTCATCCAGATCAGTGTCTGTGGGCACGGACACAGTACCTGTGCCTGGCACTACATCCAAGCCTCCTGAATCTAGCTTTGTTTATATGCTTGTTATTTGTTAGCTTGTTATTTCACTGGTACACTACTTCCACATAATACACAGCTTATCAGCACGTCTGTGAATCACTACTGATATCTGCATTGCTTACTGTACGTATTTCCTTGTTACACTTGACAGCAAGTGACTGCTTGTCGTTTTTGCAGTTACTTAATTGTAACACATTGCACTTAAGTTACCTGGCACTTGCTCACTGACGCTATTATATCAGTCAGCAGTAGTAAATAATATCAGTACACCCTCACTCCCCACTGGACCTTGTTTTCAATTATTACGGAATTCACAATAGTATTCTAGCATGTCCAAAGGTCAGTTGTCAATCTCCTCCAGTCCAGCTGGTGAGTGTGGTAATCCAGAGGCAATGTTATAACAGCATGTACGAACAACCCCCTCCTCCTAACAACAAATTCAAACACATGTGAGTGATGCAACCATATACCAAACTGGAGGCTAGGCTCTCTCTGCTCAATACTGCCATAACCAGTCAGGTGGAGAAGGAAACCACACTCACTACAATTCCAGTCTCACATAGACCTACCACGACAGCAAAACAAACACATAATCACACAAAAACATACTCGGAGGCTCAGAATAAAGATCTGCCTAAGCAGCAGAGACCTCCAAAGCAGACACCCAAGCAACCACTACCCCAAAAACAAACACGTGCAACACATAACTCACAAAGCCAATGTGTTGAACACTCACAGCCCTTAACAGTAAACAACACACCTCATACACTTGTAATAGGTGCCTCTATCATCAGGCACACTGACGTCATGTTCACCAGGCTTAACGAGGAGAGGGTCACAGTGTGCAGCCTGTCGGGCACTACGACCCACCACATAACACAAACACTCAAGTAACTCCAAGGCATGTACATGTATGACTCACTCATTGTCCATGCTGGTGGGAATGACCTGACACATACCTCCCTGGACTACATGACACGAGACAGAAAGGAGCTCTCTGAGCATGTAGCCCAAGACAGTATGACCCTGACCTTGAGTAGCATCTTACCCTCACCAAGAATGATGCCACAATATCAAGGCAAGATGATCACTTTCAACAATTGACTGAAGTACTGGTGTCATTCACAGGTGAGCCAATGCCTGTCAGCTTGGGATGATATGCTGTACAAGCCACAATGCTTTGCTAGGGACAGCTTGCACCTGTCACCCTGGGCTTTGGATTTTGGCAAAGGCTCTTGCTACACCCATAGTGCCTTTATTAGGCAAGGCTCATAAGGCAAACCCACATCCATACATATCACAAAGGATGAGGAACTAAGAGTAATGCTACTCAACACCAGAAGTCTAGACCTCAAGATACACGCACTCAAAACTCTACTTAGCATTATGGACATCGATATCTGTGCAGTAACAGAAACCTGTTTCAGGTTTCCCAGGAGCACACCTGCACTACCAAGTTATACCTGTTACCATTCTTGTCAGCCCGACACTTGGACCAAACAACAAAATGAGGGGGAGTATCAATATTCATCAAAGATTCCCACACCTCCACATTGGTGGCAAAGTACCACATAGGTGTTAAGCCATTAAGTACAGAAGAAGTAATTGGGGACCTGGGGAACAAACTTGATAGCAATCTGTCATTTGTCAACCACATGGCCAAAGTGGATTGAAAGACATGTTATATAGCCCAGCTAATCATGAAGGGATTCACATGTACAGCAGGGGAGGTCATCGTGCCTCTTTACTCATCCATCATCAGGCCTATAACTGAGTACAATACCCCTTTTGGGATGTACCTAACCAGACACCTACAGCAACTGGAAACACCCCAACAGTACCTCATCAAGAGGATCAAAGGGCTCAAACAGATGCCATATGCTGCCCAGTTAAAGAAATTCCAGCTGGACTCAGTGGCATACTGCCTGTTCGGAGGCAACCTGTGCCTGCCATATACAGCCATGTCCAACCCAGAAGTAATGGACATGCTGCACCTCAGGGAATCAAACTCCCATACAGCCACACGCTCAGGAGACCTGAACCTTAGCACTGACATAAATAGGACATGCTGGAGGGACATATTCCTAACCCAGAGGCTCCCTTCACTCTGTAATGCACTCACAGTACAGGTTAGGCAGAGTCCCTCATTGACTCTCTTCCATAGGAATCTGGATGAGTGGATGGAGATCATAGTTGTACCCCGGGTATCACTTCTATGTCACTGTTAGACAGAGGTACAGTATACTAACCTCGGAAAAGGGCATAGCAACATAAATTTTAATTGGGTGGCAAAAGACAAACACATTCTACTAGGCTTATCAATGCCCTAGGGCAAATAGCCTAGTATGAACCTATGAACCTATGTGTACTGCTATACTACTTCTGCCATATGTTGCATGTGTGTGTGTTGTGGGGGATGCGCAAGTAATGGCCAGGTATTTCTGCACAGGCAACACGTCTGAAACACTCTGGGTGTTCATCCCTACATACTGTATGTGTGTTACCATCCAACCCTGTGATGTGGGCACACATTACCCAGCCTGGATATACATATCCCAACAACACCACAAGCACAGTACACTACCTTGCTATATATGTATGTAATTACACAGTTATTCACTAGTTAGGACTGTGATGCTATCCATGCAGCCCACTGGGCCGGTGGAAGCCACAACATACACTGCTGGCCCCTTTGCAAAAGCTTACCACAGACATCCCACATAGTGCATGTAATGTGCACATACATATCTAACCCAGACCGTATGCACACCACTTATTTATCCTGTCCAGTGGACTACAGATACAGGCACATTGTATAACAATAGCAGGAGGCTACTGCAGCACAGGGCAGATTCACATGAAGGCAAGGCATCTGTGGTCAGCAGTGGTAAGATGCTTCACATTCACCAAATGCACAGATATTGGCAACATTGTTGCAGACAGTTTAGGTGCAGGTATCCCCCCATTCTCCTACACAAGTGGAATTAGTTATCACAGATGACTGTAACCTCCTTATCATCTCACATGTCCAGGTGAGGGCCACCCTCAACATTGCAGAACACACAGCATCACTGTTACAAAATGGTATCCCTGGATGTGTGATACATTCACCCCTAGAGGACATAGCACCACATTACAGACTGATATTAAACCCTGGCCATACTACAGGATATGTACCTGAACAGTGCCATATATACACAGTGGTCCCACACCAATGAGGAGGAACCTCTACTGACCCTGGGAACTACTGCATCATATGCATAACTGGCCTTGTGTTCTACACTATGGAAGTTTTAAGTATGGACGACATGTACAGCAATATTACATATGTATATATATCATGACTATGTATACACAACCTATCTCATGGACATACCTATAGATAGTGAACTATGATACATTTGGAGGTTTCACAGTAAACACAGTATTAACCTGCTACTTTGCATTACCTGTGTTTGTGTCAGCTGTTGCTGTGTCAGTGGTGCTACTCGCTGTTTGCTGCTGCTGCTTCTGGTGTTGTTGCTGGCTGTCTTTATTTCTTTTTTTCTCTCTCTCTGTCTCTCTCTCTCTCTCTTTCTCTGTTGGTTTTGTGCAATTAATGTATTGCATGTGTGGAGTGTGAGAACTGGCTGCTTTTGTAGGTATCTGCATAGGTCCATGTGATGGCCTCTGTACCAATTGTAAGGCAGCATTTGCTAATTGCATGCAGCCAGTTGTGTACTGATTGCATGTCTCACTGTGATTTCAGGACAGTGCTATAAAAGGGTATGTGAGATAGGCATTGCCCTTTCAGATTGTAAGGGCGTGGACCATGCTGGTATGCTGTTGACAGTGTTCTGTGAGTGTGAAGGTTAGTACGTCTCTCATGCTTCATGCTGTGTTGTAAATTCAGGTTGCTGCATTTCTCTCACCTGTTCCCTGTAGTGAGTGTGTATGCATACTGACACCTACAACTATATTTCATATGTATTGATATATATATATATATATATATGTACATATACATACTTTCATATATGTACATTAGCTGACATTATTGGGTACAAGCTAACAATTAGCAGGGCTGTTTCTGTTAACACTAAACTAGTATGGGAATCCAGTAATTGGGACAGTAAAAGTCTACCTGACATGCTTTGGGTAGTACACATCCTATATTGCCTTTATCTTCATTCCTACTACTACATGTTCTACTTATTTTAGCACTATATTCCTGTATGAGAGTCATGGCTTACTGGTAGGTCATACAGACTACTGTTACAATGGTCTTGTGGTAGGGCCTACTAGTATGCTTTTATTTTGCTTTCAAATTGAGTACAGGGCCTATCAATCAAAGTGCTGGAGGCACCTTTAAGCAGTTAAAGGGGTTAGTAGGTCTCACAGGGGTCAGGCTGTGTTGCAGATTCTGGTTGCTGCATTTATCTTCACTGTTTCCTGTAGTGAGTGTGTATGAATACTGACACCTACCACTATATTTCATATGTATTAATATATATATATATATATATATATATATATATATATATATATATATATATATATATATATGTATGTGTACATATACATACCTTCATATATGTACATTACCTTACATTATTATGTACAAGCTAACAATTATTAGGGCTGTTTCCGTGAACACTAAACTAGTATGGGAATCCAGTAATTCGGGCATTGAGTATCTACCTGACATGCTTTGGGTAGTACACATCCTATATTGCCTTTATATTGATTCCTACTATTACATGTTATATTTATTTTAGCACTATGTTCTTATATGAGAGTCATGGCTTAGTGGTAGGTCATACAGACTAGTGTTACCAAGGTCCTGGGTTCGAGACTGACAGTGGGTATTTATTTTTCTTTCGAAATGAGTACAGGACCTGTCAATCAAAAGTGCCAAAAGCACTTTTAAGCATTTAAAACCAGGTCTGTGCTCGTTTGCGCGGAGCTCACGCATGCACACTGGCGGTGAGCTCCGCGCACAAGCACTTACACCAGCTATTTTCTTTGAAAGAAAAGAAAAAGTGGTGACAGGAAAGTGGTGAAAAAGGGGTCACAAAGATGGTAAGACAGTAGGGAAACAAGCTTGGAATTTGCAGGAAGGATGTAGGTGAGGCCCATAGCTGCCCATGTCTTTCCCAGCAACAGCTGTGCATTTGTATGCAATTTGGTGTGACATTTGGAACCTTCCACCCCTGAGAGGTGTCAGGACAACATTAATACCTGTTGTACAGCCAATTGTAATTAACAGTTTCAATGTCCAGCGGACATGTGTGCAACATGGACAGCTATGTATGGGGCGTAATTTTTGTGGGTACAGAGTGCCCTTTTTTTTTTTTTATCAGGTGAGAGTGGTATGTCAGGTGAGGTAGTCGGTATAGCTGGGGAGGTAGGTTGGGTAGGTTAACAGACAAGACAGACAAGGCATACAGAGGTGTGTATGACACATGTGGGGGTTACACAATTGACGGGGACGGAGGTTGGGATATCCAGGGCACATGAGCCCACAGATGGCAACAGTGGAACTGATATCCCCACCCATAGGCAGTTGCCACTGTTCCTTCACAGCCCAGGATGGGGCTGTGCTGGGGCTGTGCAGGCTGGACAACGGGCATGCCCGTGGCTGTGCCACCGGGCCTCAAGCTGGCGTAGGGGCCCAAGAACAGAGTCTTGGATCTCCCTTCGCACCACAGACCGGACACCTTGGAGGGTGAGTGGACGAGCTCCTCTGGCCACGCTTGCAGAGGGGGGATGGGCCCCATCCCCTGCAGCACTTCCACCCAAAGGTGGCACAGGGCCACCGGAGGAGGGTCCAGCCTGGGCACTAGTGCCAGGTGCAGTCGCCAGCTGAGGTGGGAGAGGTGGGTCCGCAGGGACCTGCCTTCCCAAGCATTCTAGGTGTGTGAGTATGTTATGTTAGTTTGGGTTAGTGGCATATTATTCCATTCAAATTAGTTGTAACAGCATGCATTGGTATTCCCATTAAACAAACACCCAGATATTAACACCATTGAACAACGGGCATATCAATATCACATGCATTATTTGAATGGAAATACACAATCAAACAACATGCAGGGTTGATTAATGGCAACAGGCCATCAGGTTTGCAGGTTTGCAGGTATGAACAGGGCACATGCAACAACAGACATGCATATATTTTTGAAACAGGACAAATGTCCATGGTTAATGAAATGTTCACATACCAATATTTAGTGATTAATTTGCAATTATAGGGTGGGGTGGAGAAAGAAAATGATGACACATTCATAAATTATACATTGATATACATCTGTAATAGAAACACAATTAACTTGTGGGTGATAGTTTCCAAATGATTTTTAATTGACTGTCATGCTAGACCTGTTACAGATACATCACTATCCTAGTTATTTTGAATTTGTTCAGATACATCATCCTGCTACACTTTGATGACAGGGCAGGGGACAACTAGGGATGTTTAGTATGTCAGACAATCATTCATTCTATCTGCAAATTGCTGACTGTGATCACCATATACAGATTTTGGCCTGAACATTCAAGAGTCAGACACACTGAAATCAGTTTGGGATGTTAAGTTTTAATTCCCACATGCATTTAGTTCTGTAGAACCACACTGAAGCTTATATATTCAGGAGTTATTACTACTTTATTCATTTATACATGACCCTTTCTGTCACTCTCACACATCCTGCAATTTCACAGTTCAGGTTGGTACTTCTAGGCTTTGTTCACATATTAGACCTGTGGTGATTCAAACACTTTCCAGCAGCCTCACTTCTGTCATGATTCAGCATTTCAACAGGGGATATATCTCACATGTGATTACCACAGATTCTGAAGCTGTACTCTTGAGACTACTGCAGGTTATACTACATTTAATTAATGGTGGGACATCTGTATAACAGCACTATTTATTTCTATCACTTATATTTCCAGTTTCATTTGCATACTGATGAACTTGTTGCAGCCATACCTGCGGACTTTCACTTGTTGCTTGCACATTCTATTACTTTTAATCAATACAGTGCAGTGTTCTGCTACATGCTACACTATAATATTTATTTACAAGTACTAGGTGGGGTTACTAACCTGCATGGTGACGCAGCCGCACCAGCCTGCGGTCATGTGCCCGTCGATTCATAGAGCGGGCACCTGCAGCTGTAATACAAAACAAGTAATATTGGGATACACATCTCCATGGTATCAGCTAGTTGAATTCCTTACATACATGAGTAAAATGTAACTTACTCAGTAGTGGGGCGTTGGGCATATCCCGGGCCTCCTGGATCCATTGGGTCAACTGGTCTTGCTTACGTCGCTTCAGGTCCGCATGGTGGTGACGGACCTGCTCACCAGTGCGTGGAATCCCAGTAGCACTAGTGAGATCATGAGCCAACTGGTCCCATGCCTCCACCCTGTACGCTCCCCATGAGACCTGGCCCTGCATGAGTTGGGCCTCATGATGGTGAACTAGGAGGCAGACCATGTATCTGGACTCCTCAACACCCCACCGCTGTGCTGGAAAGCAACGTCCCTCCCCTACTCCACTCATTCTGCCTGCAGGTCTATTCTACAATCGTTTATGCTGTGTATTCCCGCCTATGGGGCTTATATATGCCGATTTTCCCGCACATTTCTATGATTGGCCATTTTAGAATTGTATCTACTTCACAGAAACTGCTTTATCATGCTCCATTTTGGATTACATCCTATATATATATGCTATTTCTGCATTTCTAAGTACTGCTGTCATGGCTTATTGGTTTAGTACCTTGACTCTAGTGCATGGTATCCTGGGTTCGAATCTGACCACTGATTTTTAAGTTTTATGACTATCTAGAAATGACTTCAGGACCTGTCAATCAAACATGCCAAAAGCACTTTTAAGCACTTAAAACCAGGTCTGCACTCATTTGCGCGGAGCTCACGCATGCGCACCGCCGGTTAGCTTGTGGGCGGGTCGCGCAAACGGTGTGCACTGGGTTACACCTTAATTGGCTAGTAACACACATGTTAAACTAAGCACAGCTAGTTGCAAACAGTTTGAGCCTGTTAAACCAGTGCTTAGCTATGGGCAAGCAATTTGCAGTTTGTGAAACACTACTCAGCTACGGGCGCTCTGTCTCACTGCAGTTTAGCTATCAGTACATTTCTAGAAATTATTATTATTGTATTACTTGGAAATATATGCTCCATTCCATTCCATTTTACAAAAGGAAATACTTTTACATTTGTACAATACTGTCAGGGGCCTTTTTAGTGCTTATTTACAAAAAAAAAGGTTGTTGTGTGGGCTCGAACCTTGCCTGCTTGCTCTTAAGCCGACAACTCTACCGCTATGCTATTACTTTTTGGCTTACTTTGCATATTTAGTTCTTATATCCTTTTCCACTGATTGCTAACTGCAGTTGCGCTAGTAGCACACCCGCGCACACGAGCGCACACAGTAGCAAACATTTACGGGGTTTAAAAAAATAAAACAGTTTTTATTTTCATTTTATAACATCTGTTCACTCTTTACATTGCTGGTCTGTGGGGGCATGTGTTGTGTAGTGTGTTTATTCACATTTCCATGGCCTTTCTCGTGGCTGTTTACTTTCAGCCATTATAGACTTGCGGGGGCGTGTCCGCTTGCAGGGCTTAGCCAACGGACATGCTCCCTACTGTCTTACACGGACCGTGTAAGAGTTACAGTGTGATTCAGCACGCCTCATGCACCTCATGCATATGCATGACATGCTGACATCACACCGTTTAACTGCAGCCTCCGTGTAAGAGTTATAACTCTTACACGGAGGCTTCCTGAATCTGGCCCATAGTCTCTTGTCCATAAGCATCAGTTCCATTTACTTAATTTATATAACCGAGGGTTAAAACTGGCTTCCTTATGATAATCACATCCATTTCATGATCTCTTTCGACCTCCTCCATAAAATTCATTTCTGCTATGAAAATTCTGCTGCATATATGTTTCGTTGCCTGCCCTAGGGAGACATGGCTACTCTCCCTCACTCTCATACTCTGTTGAGGAAGCTGCACTTTCCACTGATGTATAAATGGCTTGATGGTGCCTTCCAGCTTCCTGTTCTCCTTCAAACCACACTTGCTGACATTTCACTTGATTGGATGAGGGTAGAAATGGTCAATTGCATTCATAATACCTCAAATCCCTAGTTAATTTGGAAGTATTTCTCTTAATCAGTTATTGTTCATACAAGGCCAATTTCTCCTTAATGCCCCTAAGAAATTGGTCCAACAAATTCCTTCCCATCTTTTTCCAAAATGTCTCTACACTCCATTTTAGTTTCCTCTTTAATTTTTTTGTCTTTTCAACATATCTCTCTCCACCAAGATGTGTATCCATTCTATGCTGCACTTATGAGCGGCTGCAATCCAATGAGCATTGAACTGCTTGTCCTTTGGTATGCTCAGATCGAAAGGAGCTGCGGGTTTTTTAATAGATCACAAACCCCTCAGTGTTATATTTAGTTCTAAGTACCTTTCAAGGCTATGCAGGTTAAAAAATACTGAAGTTTCCTTAAAGATTAATTTTTCTGCTTTATCAAGCAATGTTTGGACCTCTGGTGATATTGAAACATCCAAACTTTTTCCATCAGTTATAAACGGGTTAGTAAAAATGCCTGGAGCAGAGTCATACTGGTCGGACTGTTCATTTTCACAATTATCCGTTATAACCTGCAGAGCTCGCAGCCTCTCCTGCTTGAACAAAAATACTTTCAATGGTTTTTTGAGATGTATCCACAGCCATTACTCTGAATAAATATGGTAAAGACGTAAAAGAATCACTAGCCATTCCTCTTGTATATAAATACAACAAATACAAAGCAGCATCCAATGAACCACCAAGAATAGGAAGGCCAGTTGCTACACATTTTCAACAGTTTCATGACAGCGACCCTTCAGGGCTGCAGGCAACTATTTTAGATCAGGTACAAAAAGAATATTTATCTCCCCAGGATATAAAAAATAAGTTACATAAAAAGGAATTTATTTTAATTTTGAAGTTCAATACTCTTTTCCCTGTAGGTCTTAACAGGGAATGCAATTGGAAATGTTTCCTCTAGTGGGAGACTTGTGTTAAGGCTGTTTTTATCTTAATGAGTTTATTGTTAAATTATATAATTGTTTTATTGTTAAGAGATGTATTTAAGATGTGTGTACTAGTGGGAATGTTACTGTATAAAGGCTTTGTTAAGCCGAGGCACTAGGAGAATTTGATTGTTTTATTATTTTGTAATAAATCCAGTATTTTCTATCACTGGCCTTCCTATTCTTGGTGGTTTGTTGAATTAACATATTTGCTTACAATGACTCTAGGGTAGACTAACAACATACATAAATGTATGTCTTTCAAAAATGGAATTTAATTGTTAATTTTTTCACTATCTAATAGTTTACTTAGGATATTATTAGGTGGTTATTCAGAACTTCTGCATAAAATATAATATTTCACATCATTTAATTAAATGAAGAGAATTTCTGTTGAAAAAAATCATATCTCTGTAGTAGTTCTATATCCTGCTGATAATGGGCGGACAAGTCCTGTTTCAGTTGCTATCGTGTCTTCTATGTCTCATCTAGCAGCATTTTAGTAGCAGTAATATGTCTTACTTCTAAATTCAGATAACATTAGGAACTTTAAATTACAAGGGCTTACACTGCCAGGAATCCAGGTAAGGATTTGTATCTGATATATAAGGTGAACAGCATTACCTGCTGTGTGTGCAGGTAGAGGTTTCGGGATGTGTGCATTATCACGAGGTTGGGCACTCCTCTCCCAAAGCTCCACTGTACACCTAAACACATATATACAATCCTGCAGTAAGGTGGTAAGGGCCTAATCTTCAGTCCAAACAGTGACTCAAAGTATGATGTCACCTGCACATCCACTCCTTCCTGTTGTGAGGCACACACAACCCGATGGCATGAAGGCCTTCTGCTGTATGGATACAAGCCCCCCCCCACCACAGAAAAAAGGACACAACAGGATATGTCTCAGCTGTGGTGTATAAGGGAGCTCTAATGTCAGTAGTTGCTGACACTGCCAGTCTAACCTAATAATAAAGAAACTGGTAGCATAAAACATGCTTGCTTCTGCCATGGAGAATTCTCCAAGGGTCTGTTAGTGCAACTGCATCTCTGTAATACTTACACATTTAATCCAAGTATCTTCCCATCTCTGGTCTAAGTATTGCATTCCTGTTGTCTACCAAAGATTATGAACTGATAACTGTTCTGGTACCTCTAGTTTGAGAGGTGCTTGAGCCATTAGCAAAAACCTTCAAATGTAATAGTGCCTAGATGCAATAATTAAAATAAATCACCCTTCAGTGTACATACTGATTATATCCCCTGGACCCCTTACAGGAACTGTTAAAAAATAAGCTGTTTCATAGCTGGATTGACTAACTTCAGCAATGTAACAAAAGGGACAGTCCTGCAGCTTAAATAAACTTTTTATCTACTCCAATGCTTTGTGTTTTTTTGGATGAATTAACATGACTCTGCAAGTTTGTAATCCTAAGTTGTTTGTCTTTTCGGCTTTTCCTGGTAAGGGGTCGCCACAGTGGAACTCCGGTCCACTAATTATTGGCAGTAGATTTTTATGGTGCCATGTTGCCAGCCCGATGCCCAACCTTCAACGAAGGCACGTCCATTCACGCATGTCTTTCAGAAGCCACGCGACCGCGGGGAGGACATGCAGACTCCACACAGAAGGCACTCCCCACACACTAGCTGAGAATCAAATGGGAGAACCTCTTGCTGTGAGGCAACAATGCAACCACTGTACCACAGCGGCTTAAGTCTTTAATCTTTTTTCTTTTTGTTATCTAGGTCACTAGCATTATCAGATAGCTGTCTATTAACAGTCAACCTTCAGTATGATGATATAAAGACACTGGAAACTCCAATGGTGACCAGAGGTGGGAGTGAGTGTCCATTTTCAGCTAGCTCATCCTGACAAAGGGAGGTAATTCTGGCTCACCTAATGAGTGACACCTTGAGGAAGCACTACGTGTTGCACTCACAGAGCTTGAACCTGCAGAGCACATGCTGCCTATGGTTTGTAACAATGGCAAAGCTCTAGGGAACCACCACAAAGAGCAGGCACTCCAAGGGCAAAAGAGAGGGTATTCCAATTGGTTGAGCATTCTGGATCTCTTCCGTCTAATTAGTTCTTTCCACACTCTCAGAATAAATGGTCTGATTAAACTCTCCAACTGTGGAATGAATGGGACCCTAGGGCTCTCTCCCAGGCTGCAGACTGCTTGGTTCTTGCATACAAGAGAAGATTAAACAGGCTGATTAAGCAAAGGATTGGGAGTCATTAGGGAAGATGGATTGGGGGCATATATTACAACATCAAAGTGGCTAAACACCGAACGCCATTTCATTGACAGATAAATAGCAAACTACAAGTTACACGGCCAGATCACCAATTTTTTTCCTAGGGAAAAAAATCGGTATGCCAACCAGACATGGCACACCAGTTCAAACATCCACCCCTCAACTAAATGTACCAACTCCAAGATTGCACTACAGTGGGGAAAGGGCAAATTCACAGTGACGACCAAAAAATTTTTTTTTCCCTAAGAAAAAAATCGGTGATCTGGCCATTCAAGTAAATTGTAGTTCACTATTTATGTGTTGATGAAATGGAGTTCAGTGTTCAGTTGTTTCAATGTCGCAATATAGACCTGAATTGGGAGGGGGGAGGGGTGTGGATAAATTCTTTAACAGGCTGTTGACTACCTGTAATATTAAACTATAAGCATACTTGTTTAAAATATGGCAGAAACAGACAAAAGAGGTCATATAGCATAAAGACAGCCACAGCAACTTACCTTGCTGTTCCAAGAGCTATAATACAAGTTGGTTATGACACTGAATGAAATACAGTAAGGACCCAATTACAATAAAGGGATAACAGACATAAACACAGTTTGTACCATTTCTCAATTACTTTTAATTCCCTGTGAGGTCAAAGACAGCTTAACCATATGAGTACCATGAAGAAGAGAAAAAGGGAAGAATGACACAAAACATGTGGAGAAACTAATGGCATGAAACTGTGATATCGTCTTCAAAAATTATCAAAAGTATCCCTTAAATTACAGACTTTAAATGCAACTACGTTTGTGACAGAACCACAGCAACCAACCCAGTGTACAAAGGGCACCAAAAAGATATTAAAATGGACATGAGGAAAACAATAATCTGGTTAAGGAAGGGAGAAAGGCAAGGCTAAAAATTATCAGTAGGAAAATTAGCTGGTATTTGCCTGGTGATGAAAAAGGAATATCATTGTGTATGGAAATTGCAGAACCCCTTCTTGTAAACTTTCCAGCTAAACTTCAAACAAAAGCCACAGTAACTTTATAACGTAGCTGTAGGTGTTTTAAAATTAAGCAAATAATTCTCAAGTGTATATCCACAGAGTGTATTTTGCCTACCCAGTTTCAACACAGTTAAATATTTATTGAGCATTGAATAGCACTGACATACCTTGAACATTCCAAGTTAACCACTATGAAAGTTAAGTAACACCGGAAAATAAAGGTATTACAACCACCAATATACATATGAAACCATTTATCTTTCCAATTAAAAACCTAAGGAGGCACAAACACTTAAACAAAAGTAATAAAAATGTGGTAGAGTGAAAGTGCAGAAACTATTGATATACATTCAATAGATTATCATCAAGACTGTCAGAAAATGTAGAACTAGAATGTATATATGAAGAGAGGCAATTAAATATTGACCAATACACTTCACACATTGACGACGAAAGACTACTTCCACCAACAATTAAGGCACTTTCACTAAACATACACTTGCAGCCTCCTAAATGTAAGATGAGAGTTACATGAGAGACACAATAAATCAAGAAAAATTAAACAAATGTGCATATATGCATCCAGTGTGTAAGAATCCTCATTCCATTTAGAGAACAAAAAGGAGACTATAAACGAAATACCATAGCTGTGTTTGAGTCACTTTTATGATACACCAATCCAGCAAACTTGCTCCATCAAAGGGGTTTAAAAGGGGAGCTAAAAGAGAAGTGGAGTGCATGTAACTCCAGCGACAAGATGCATCATCCCTTGTAAGTCTTTGCTATTATAGCCTCCTCTGAGGTTACAGTGCATCACAGTAAATTAAAAATCACTATATTCTGAACCCATTTACTGGAATAGGCTTGTTGGATACACTGAAAAGTGGGTTATTTGCACAGCACACAAATGTGAATGGACAAATGGTGATGACCATGAACGTGGAAAAGGAAAAGGCAAGGAGGAATAAAGATGAAGATACATTGGGCATCTGATATTTTCTGATGCCAGGTTAACTAAGAGGACAGTAAACCCCCAGGCATTATTCACCTGGGGGGTGTTATGGTCTTGTTTCTACCCTACTGGCTCAATGGCAAGGCCTGTCACTCATGCACTTCAACTAACTGTGTCCAAAGGCACACCAATTTGCTGAGGCTGAGTATCCAATTGTCAGCACACCTTAGTGGTCACCAGCCTCCTCAGCTGTCACTAAGAGTTCAGTGAAGACTCTTCTGGTTCACTTTTAGGAAAGGAGCCTTCAGTCCCCATCCCGAGAAATAGATAGTGAACATAAATGAGCCTTCCAGGACATTTCAAACAGAGGGATCATCATCTCTCTTTCCAAGAGGCACACCTGGTGGCCACTGGTGGCAGCAGCTGGTATAGACAGAGGTGACTGCAGCCTCACCTCCTGCTTCACAACTGGAGCCACAGAAGAATGACACAATGGGAAAAATATCACGTGTATATATACTACAAACACAATTGCAGTTAAGCAGTGGATTGCCAAAGATGTCATATACATTCCCCTGTTGTGGGAGATGCTTCTGCTTTATATGGAACTCAGCCACATTCATCTGCTGCTCATTCACTTTTGCAAAAATATGTGTACTTATGTTTACATGTCATAGTGAAAAATGTTTATAGTACATTCTAGGCTTCTTACCACTGGTGATGCAGGTTGGGTGGTTGTCAATTTAGGTTAACTGTACATTTGCTGTCACCGTTTATTAGAATAAGTAACACCAGCATCACTCAGCATTCCGGACATCTACTATCAGGCATCTGTCTTTCACAATGGATCATCAAAATCGCCCAGGTGCCCCTAGAAGTTCCTTTTTTATTCTGTATATTCTTTATATTTTACATGCTGCAGTGCTTAAAATAACTAGCTCTTTAAAAAATAATTTTTAATTACTTACATTTAAACTCATTTTAATGGAGGTTTCTGAATGTCATACCAAAACAACTGTAACTTTTCTGAGCCTGTTACATTTCTTATCTTAAAATAAGATAATTTGCTTTAGAATAATACTACCTCTTTATACATCTCAATCCTCTGTAGACCTTATATGAGTTTTTTTTTTGCAACATCACCAAAAAATGAAGCTGGGGTAAAAGATTCAACTCAAGTTACACTTTCAAATTCCTGTATATTGAAAGACTCTGTATTTTTGTTAAGAGGATTGAACATTTTTGTCATTTTACCTGGCAACTCTTTACCTTTATAAACATCCCTACCCTTCTGATTCTTTATTGAGCCCGTTCCTACATAGTGTTTTACAATTTATGTATACTCTAGTTTTATTTCTTGCCTTATCAACCTTTGCACACTGCTCAAAACTTTTTAGTACATTCAAATGTCTTTTACAATCCCTTTTCCATTACAAATTTTGCATAACCTTTTTGTGCACCATGTGCCTATATAGTGAGAAAATAGAATATTGTGGTATACTGATAGAAGTGTTGATGTACTGCATCTCCTTATGGCTCACCACTAGTAGTCCATCTTCTGTATAACAACCATTGTTCCAGTATGCAGACCCCTGTCTGTGAGGATTAGGGTCTTCCTTGGCTATTTCCTTCAGCTTCTCTAAAGTGGGATCTGAGACCTGTCTCTCCCTTTGTACTCTCTTTGTGATCTTTCCTAGAAGTCCTTCCAACAAAAGTCTAGCATTTTTCAACAACTGTGTCTCAGACTCAAGCTTACTGCTACCAACTATTTATTTCCATGAAGCAGCCTCTTCCCTAGGAAGTACTACACTTTGACAGCTGCAGCTCAGATTTAGGCTTCCTGCTGACATGTTGCTCTGTATTTGAAGTAGCTACATCCACAATCTCTAGTGGATATTTGAGCAATTGTTGGGTGTCCCCACTACTTTTCCAACATAATTATTTACCTGTCTGAATGTAACTGCAGGTACACAAGATGCTGCATCAAAGTCTTTACCTAGTAGAGCATCTGCTAGGATGTCATTAGATACTGTCACCTGCTTGCCTTGTCTTGTTTCCCCTTTTCTCACTTCAAATAAACCCTGGCCAGTGGAACTTAAATACATATCAATAGCACACATATCCCTAAAATGGAGTGAACTGTCTGAGCAAGTAATGTTCCCCTTTAATAACTGGCTTCTTAACACTAGTTATGTCTGATACAGAATCCATGTTTATCTGTAAAATAAATGGGTACAGGACGTTGTGATAGTTTGGAGCAGATACTCTTTCAACAGAGTTTGACTCTACTGTCAACAGAATCCAACTCTACTGTTGTACTACCTCTATTAGCTCAGTTACACGCAGCTTTTGTTGCTCTCCTATCACTTTGGGCATTTGATCTGCACAAGCCCTATTTGGTTACAATAGAAACATTTTAATCCAAGACCTTTACATCCAGTAGCTCAAGTTATCCCCCCTTTCCCTGTGAAACCTGCTGTAGAGGTTTAGATAACTATCTGCATGTTCTCTTATACCCATATGGAATTCAGGATTTCAGCTTTGTGCACATTTATGCTCTGCTAACTATTTACTGTTCACCCTTTTCCCTGTTTCCTTAGCATTCTTGTACCCCTCATCAATTAATCAGATTTGCCTGTCGTCATACAAGGTAATGAGTGATTGATTCCTTATCATAATGTCTTTTAACATTTCAAAATTTGTAAATTGAAATCTACTTATGGACTTATGAAAGTACTTATTCCTACATTTTAATTGTTAACATTCCCCTATGTCTTTCTCATATCATTTTTAAGAGTTACATTTAAATCATTAAAAAAAACATTATTTTTAACTTTGCAATAATTCAGTCAGGAATTGACAGTGTAGATGAAACACACTTTTTAACTCTTCAGCAATGATGCTAAAACCCCTCGTTCATTGAACTTGCTCAGTTTGTGCTGATTGCACACATGTTCAAATGCCAACTAAAATTGCCAAAGTTATCCCCTTCTTTATAGTAAGGAAACAATTTATTACTGACTTTAGCATCCAGAGCTCAGTTTTCACCCAGGTTATTTGTATGTTTTTGATAACGGGCCAGCATCTCTGTCTTATGCTGGTGCTGATTTTCACTTTCATCAGTTTCAGTCTGTTGCTCCTTTTCTTCCTGTGTTTCTTTTGTCTTTCCCTTTCTTGCAATTTCTTCTTCTTTTTCCTTTCTTCTGTTACTCTCCTTTTCTGTTCTCACTTTACGCTGCAAGCTGTTTCATTCTCTCATCTGCTTCAACCTCTAAATGTTTCATTCTGAGCTCCAATTTCTTCAGTTCAATATGCATTTTAAGGTCATCTGGAGATGGATTTATTGCTTTCTTGCATGTTTTACACCTACAGCCACTACCAGACTTTCTCAGGTTTCAATAGGATGTCATGCTTGGCTTTGTCAAGCAGTATACAAAATTTCCTTTACTCTTTTCATTTAGCTGTGACACTGGTACTTTGTCATGTGACAACAGTTCACTGATGCCTGTTTCCTAACTATTCTGTCTGAAAAACAATAACTGTTGAACAAGGTAGATAACTGCAAATATACATTGTTGCTGCAAAACTGCGCACACTTTCTGATAGCTCAATGTTTGTCATCTTCACAATCTCAGTAGACGCTATCATGACACTGCAAGCCAATGTATATGTAAAGCACAAAGGTGTGGAATGTAAATCTATACTACTGCACCAAATTACATGTGACAGTCAGGTGTTACAGTCTCACAATTTGCTCCACTGACTATCAAAATATGCAAGGGGTAATTGGCCTTAAGAAAATCTAGTAAATCTGCACTGCTGTATGGGGTAAGAGCCAACACCTACCACACTCAAAAGAGATTTACACTATATGGCTACAGGTCAGAGTTACAATCACTGAATTTACAGAAGTTTATACATCTAACACTGAGCCCAGTGCATTCCATTGCCATCTTGATTGCAGTAAATGAAATCTGACCAAGTTTTTTTGCCAATAAATACGCACATAATATTTTTCAGGAAGGTTTAATAATATCTCTGTAGTAGGATCACACCTTCCCTGTCTTTGCAGTAACAGATTCTACAATAAGCAAGAGAAACTCAGGATATACTTTCCTAATTATCAGTCTTTGAAAGATACCTATTCCATTCATAGTAATGCGGCAACTTTTAACAAGTATATTTTTTGCATCTGGCAAGTCTCTGTGTACCTCCCACTCCCAAGTACTTGTATATACCACTTCCACTGTTGTAAACCATTAGGGAGGTTAGAAACTTCTCACAACAGTGCACTGTGGTCCTGTGTAATCAAGTGTTTCTTTTAACATGAGTGAGCATTTATTTCCAAGAGTCACAGCACTGAGAACAAACAGGAAAGCCACACTAATCCTGCCCTAGCTTGATCACTCTACTACACCAAGGTCATAATTGCTCTTTGCCCTTACAATAAGCCAGCCAACATTGAATGTTAATGTGGTAGCATCAGCTTAGCCAGTAGCTCTTAGAAAGACTGAAACCAAACGTTACCACTTCATTCTAGTGTGCATAAAACTCATCAGCCAGAATCATTTAAAACTGAATTATTTAAACAAATTAAAGTAAGCAACACACCTTGTAAAATCAAATCAACAAGTAGCTATGATTGTCACAAAGAAATACAAAATAACTGTTTAAAGAGAAAAAGCATAAATAATTCTAACAAACAACTTTTCTGAACCTATAACTACCGGTGGTTAAATAGGTAGACTGGATTTCTGCTCTTGACATGTAGATCTAAACAGTTGCTGCACAATTTCACAAGTCAGTTGAATCAGACGGAGCTCTTTTTCCCAGGAAGTGCTCCATTTATTCACACTACAGAAACATGGCAGTAACTGAATTAACTGTTGCTTTCTGGCTATTTAAATAAGTCCAAGCCAGTCCCTCCAGTTTGCGCATAAAAGTAGATTATGTTTTTCCTGTTTTAGGAGTCTAGCTCAGAGGTGGAATCCAAATAAATAATGCAGTACATTCTTTGAGCCAAAAGCACATTTTGGGGAGCAGATTGTCTCACTTATTAACATCTTTGTTGCCTTTCCACTAAATGCTATTTCACGCACAATAAAGCATATAGTTTTCTTTCCTTCTGTATGTTTTGATTATGGTGTAAGATGCTGTATGCACAACTGCAGTCTTTATGAAAAAATAAGCACTTGTCTTTAAACTCCAATCAGTATAGATTTTTGTAATTGTAAAAACAATTCCAAGAAATTTTCAGCATGTCATAATATCTGAGATTAAGTACATTTGCATTAGTACAGTACTTATATACCTCACCACTAAGGATTCCCTATGTTAGACCCTTTAGGTGTCCAGTATTCATTTTAAATGAATAAAATCTGCAACTGTTTCCAAAACATTCACCGGAGCAAAAACGGCTGTAAACCACAATGCTGTTACAGCGGAACAAATATCCAAAGAATATGAAGTCGACACCACATTAAAACTGGCATAAAACTTTTTATTCACACAAGTAAGTGCTTTCACCATTAGGCTTCATCAGACTTTAAACCTTTTCATTAAGCAATAGTTTAAAAAGCAAACAGACCAAAGCCATAGGCTCATGTCTCCATCAAATGTCATCAAACCAATTAAATATTTAAATATTTAAAGGTACCATCAATTTGCAACAATTATACATGGAATAATCAAAATGCCTACATAAAAATGAAGAATAAATAAAAATAATAAAATCACCAAACTTAAAATAAAATAATACGTAAATAAGACATATTTAAATGTCAAAACTAAACTCTGCGCTGATAGGACACAGAGCTAAGACACAAGCTAATTAGCTCTGTGTCTCATCAGTGCAGAGTTTAGTTTTGACAGTTAAATATGTCTTATTTACGTAATATTTTATTTTAAGTTTGGTGATTTTATTATTTTTATTTATTCTTCATTTTTATGTAGGCATTTTGATTATTCCATGTATAATTTATTTGCAAATTGATGGTACCTTTAAATATTTAAATATTTAATTGGTTTGATGACGTTTGATGGAGACATGAGCCTATGGCTTTGGTCCATTTGCTTTTTAAACTATTGTTTAATGAAAAGGTTCAAAGTCTGATGAAGCCTAATGGTGAAAGCGCTTACTTGTCTGAATAAAAAGTTTTATGCCAGTTTTAATGTGGTGTCGACTTCATATTCTTTGGATATTTGTTCCGCTCTAACAGCATTGTGGTTTACTGCCGTTTTTTTGCTCCGGTGAATGTTTTGGAAACAGTTGCAGCTTTTATTCATTATTTGGTTCACAGGAGCATTTATCCCTTGGTGGTTGTTGTTCGTTTATTCATTTTAAATGAAAACCTTTCCTTTTTAACACACACATCATTTAAGCTTAGTTAGTGAAAGCCTAAGCTCAAGTTAATGTCACTTAGAAAATAGCCTGTCTGCTTAAAAGAGAGGCAAAGCAAGATATCTGACCAATGTATTTACGTGACACTTAGAATATAACTATAATTATCTTACTCTTAACACAAAATGCAAAATGCTGAGATAGACCCACTTTATACTAAATAAAGAACATAAATGTGCTACTATTGAGAAAAGAAACTGTCTCACAGTAATAGGCAATCAGCCTACTAGACTCCTACCCTATAACCTTTTAAATTAAGGTTTGTGTTTTGTAATCAGAAGCAATGTCCACATTACCCAACCTATAAATCCAGAATATGCACTTTGTAATCAGGAAGGCAAAGTGTTTGTTAGACCAATGTTTTCTCTATCATCAGTCCTGAAATGGTGGTGTGCAAGGATAACATCCTACTAATGGCTCAGATGATGCAGGTTTGTACAAGAATAAAGGCCTTCATACGGCCCAGATGACACAGGTGTGTGCAAGGATAAAGTCCTAATTATGGCCCAGATAATGCAGGTTTCATTGACAACGTGGGTGCCTGGTGGAGATGGCAAGGAGCATGAGTGTGTGTCCATCCTTTGAGAAGGCATGTACCCAGGCCACATTTGCACTATTTGTGTCTCTGGTGGAGACTGGGGAAATGACAGCACAGGTGATTCTTGTGGGTGGGCTGAACAGTCCTGCCAAGAATAACCCATTACAGAAGTGAGGAGGGGTGTAACACTGATGCCCACTTCATGACCCACCCACCAAGTTATTAATGGACAGGATGGAGGTGGGAATTGTAGGAAGAAAAAAAACTCCTCATCAGCAGTATGACACTGTCCCAGACACCTCTGCCTCATTCTCCTCACAAGCCCTTAACATGGGTCAATGTTCGTCCAAGAGAGGCTTTGTCAGGTTTAGTAGACATAATGGATAATCAGAGTCCCAGAAAAACTTTTCTCTAACATCTAGCAACAAATAATTCTCTAAAATACCCCTGAAAGATGAAATAATACTCCACAGAACATGAGGAAAGAAAATATTTATAACAATTCAGAAAACAACTTAGAGCACACCTCAGAGACACTGTTTTACAAATCCAGAAAAATAATAAAAAAGGATCCTTGGACAAATTTATCTACATGAATTTATCTACATGATTATCAAATGTTAAATAAATAAACACTGAGTAGTTCAGTTTCATCAAATGCCAGGCAATGAAATATCCATAATTGATTTCATAACTTTTAAAGCAGTCTTTGAAGCGTGTCACAAATTTCATGATATGCCTACCTAACCCATTCTGATAACCATGCAAATGTCCAATAAGGTATTATAAATAGTGAGTTGTGCTGCAGCAGTCCATTCATATGAATGGAGCTTCAGTAAAGCATGTTTTCATGTCTTATTATTGTGGCATACATATGAAAAATACAGCATATATTTAAAAAGCTGCTAATTTTTTTTTCTTTATGTAGCCATAAAGAATTTAATGCCTTCATTTAGTACTCATATTAATCAGTCTGTTAAATTATTTTGCCTTTATACAGCCTAAACAAAGTCATTTTAAAAAGCACATTATAGTGAAGCTTCCTTAATTGGAATAAAGCCTGACTCCACATGAACCTGGTTGCACCTCATTAGCCATCAGTTTCCCACAGGGATGAGTGGATGGGAAACCGCAAATTTGCCCAGGGGTTCCACCTGTGTCCCTCATTGACAGGGGTGACAGGTGCTGTCTGAGGCTTTTTTTTTTTTTTTTTTTTTTGGAATAAACTCTTGGCTAGGCTTGTAAGAGCCTCAGGGCCATTATCCTACTAACCTCCTATGATCCTTAAATAGAGCCTGGCATTCTAAATGTATCTTGCTGCTTGAAACATACATTAGTCTTAGCATGTTAACTGGCAGTTAACATAATAAAAAAAATAAATAACGCTGCACTGAATGTCACAATCAGAGGTTTAATTAACAGTTAAGCACTATAATATTTATAAACTAGCGGCTTTATTTTTTAAAACAGGCTTGACAGAAATAAGATCATTTAAACCTGGTAGAACAGTTGCATTTAACAAATACTGCCAGTAAAGTTCCCTTCGTTCCACTAGTAATTCCCAATCATCACCTCTAACAAAATTAAGTACCTTTCCAGGAATAGTGAATGCAAATTTTCTAAATTCATTGCACATTACAGAATAATTACAAAGTGCATTGACATTATTAACGTTATTAATAGAGTAGATATGCTGGTGTATTCTAATGAATGCACCAGCATATTAATCAGTCTGTTAAATCAATAAAATGACTTTAATAATTTCTTTACTTCCGCTATATTAAAGCTAGCAAACCAACAAAGCCCCGATACCTCCAAACTATCAAGCCCAAACCCAATTCCTCCACCATTTCACCTCAAACCCATACCCACCTCTTATATACTGTCCTTACTTCAAAAATTAAAACCCACAACCCCCTCAGCTGATAAACTACCAACAGAATACCTCCAACTAGGTGCAAAAGCTATTGCCTACCCCATCTCAACACTGATTAACAGGACCTTAAAAGAAAGTACAATTCCATCAATCTGGAAAATCTCACACATCATCCCTCTTTTCAAGGGAGGTGACTCAACTGAATATTCCAACTTCTGCCCCATAGCATTACTATCTCCTCTTGCAAAAATAATGGAGAAATGCATCCACAAACAGTTACTTAACCACCTATTAAGCCACAATCTCCTAGCTAATTGCCAACATGGTTTCAGCCATTTCATAGTACAACCACAGCCTTACTATCATTTACTG
>NC_056750.1:646280028-646382528 GCF_019279795.1 Protopterus annectens
CAACAGTCACCAATGTTAGTAATGACCAGGTCAAGGATGTTGCTATCTCTAGTGGGGGTAAGAACAAGCTGGTCCAAGGAATTGGAATTAATGAATTCCAGGAAACGCTGGGCAAATGTATTGGTACATGAGTAGTTTCCCAGTTAACGGAGAAGTTGTTGAAGTCACCCAATATGACTGTGTTAGGCTGGACCCTAATATTCTCCAGGGTGCTTAGGAACGTGGAGTGCGAGTCTTGGGACATGGTTGGGGACCTATAACAGGCTATGACCTGAATAGCTGTCTTACCCAATGTTAGCTGCACCTTAGTATCTCTGATGTGTTATGTTGGGCTACCAGTCTGGAGGTGTGTGCATCCTTTATGAATATGGAAACACCACCACGTTTGGAGCTTCAGTCCAAGTTCTGGGGCCAAAAGTGTGGAATGAGTTATAGCCTGGTAGTGCAGGGGTGCTTTCTTTTGCCTTGAACCAGGTATCTGTTACAGCACAAATATTGATGTTCTCCAGTTTAAGGAGTGCTTCAAATGAGTGCATTTTGAGATTTAGACTTATAGCATTGAGCAGAATGACCCTCAGATTGCATTGGTTGTAGCTGTTGCGGTGGTAATTTGGTCTTTGGAACACCACCTAAAAAAGGCACTATAGGGGTGGCAAGAGCCTTGGCCAGTATCCAGAATCCCAGGGGTGACAGATGCAGGCCATCTCTGGCAAAGCATCGAGGTCTGTCACTCATGTCATCCCAGGCAGACAGATACTGGATCAACGTTAAAAAACACCAGAAACTTAGCCAGTTGTCGAAATCAATCATTTTCTGCTTGTACTGTGGTATCATTCTGGGTCATTCCTGCCTGGGCTACATAATCCGAGAGCTCCTCCATGTCTCTTTTCATGCAGTGTGGGGATGTATATCTTAGGTCGAAACTAAATGATATTTCAGCATAACACAAAAGTAATTGATGTGTCATTTTGTTATAAAAATTACATTTCACATGAAGTGAACAGATGACAGCTGTGTGTATTACTGTTACAGGTTGACGTCAGAGTAGGAATGTTGCAGAAAGCAACTGAATGGGTAAGACTAATGCAACTGACTGGGTAAGGCTTAAGCAAATGAATTGGGAATGCTAAATATAAGTGGAAGGATTTACAATATTGTGGGGTAACCTCTGAACATGTTAATTGTATATAAATAGCTGTCCATAAAAACTACTGTCTCACATATTAAACAGTCTACTAGCTGCAGTTTACTTTCTTAGAAAACATGCCAGAGCTAGCGTGAGGAAGAGATTTTATTTCAGACATAAGAGGATGTTGAATAGGTTCTTCTGTTGCAACATAAAACTCATTACATGTAAGGACAAAACTGAGTGCACACAACACTTTCAGTCATAGTAGTATAGATACAAAATTTTTCACATAGCTGAATGGCACTTCCTCAGATATCATAAAACAGATCTGAGTTTGATATCTTAAATAATGCAGCATGATACGAGGTACAACTCCAAAAATGGGAAACAGAATGTAAATCATCAATGCTTTCTAAAATGAGATGATTTTCAACAATGCATCAGTAATATTTCTTTCTAAAGTTTTTAAAATAATACATCACAAAGCTTTCAAGATTTTGACCTCAAAAATATTTTTTTTATTACAAACACTCAAGTAAGCCATCCTGAGAATAAGCACACATGCACACTCATGAATATGCACTCACTTGGGCAAACACACATACATATGACATTCACATACCTAGATACACATGCACACACACATACATACTGTACATGCACATGCATACAAGAGTGCATACACAAGTGCATGCACACACACACACACACACACACACACGAGTGCATACACAGTTGCATGCACACACACACACGCGCGCAAACACTCACACATACACACACTGTTGCTGGTACAACTGTATGCAGCATTCCGCACTGAAAATCTTTTGTCTGCGACATATAATGCAAGAACACAGCAGATTTCTGTGGAGTTTAATTTTACACAGCAAATGTATAAGGCTATGATAAATCTTTTGAGTAAACTAGTTACATGTACAGAAGTTTGGTTATCACCAGGGTAGGTACAATGAAATCTGTGACAAATGAAATGCTCTTGGGCTAAACTATAACTCCTTGACAGCAAACTCCACAAGGAGCCAACTCAAACAGGCACGACTCAAAGCAGCTAAACTTCATAACACCTGTCTTCAAAGGGACACCATGGTTATTGCAGCAAGATAAAATTATTTTTTAACACTACCTCCATTAACACTAATACAGTTCTAAAATCGTTGTGTGTAATTTCATTAAAACCCAGTTTACTAGTATACCACATGACACAGGTTTAGAGTGATTTGAAGAAATGTTGGTGGGTTTTAATTAAATTACACACAACGATTTTAGAACTGTATCAATGTTAATGGAGGTAGCGTTGAAAAATAATTTTATCTTTTTTCAAGGAGAATATTTTAAGCAGTCTAGTGGTGTTGCTATGGCGGCACATTGTGCTCCTACATATGCTAATGTTATGACGGCCTACTGGGAAAATAAATATGTATTAACTTCTGTTTTTAATAGTATGTGGACATTTTATGGCAGATTCTTGGACGATTTGTGTTTTTTATGTTAGGGAAATGAGGACACTTTTAAGTTATTTGTTGAATATATTAATGGAACAACTATTTTTTTTAAATTTACATATAATTTTAACTATCAACAGTTAAACTATTTAGATGTAAGCATAACTAAGACAAATGAAGGATTTAGGTCCAAGATATATCGGAAGGAGACCTTTTCGAACTCATATTTACACTACACTAGTTCGCACCCACCCCATCAAAGAGGGGTGTATTAAAAGGTCAATTAGTGCATTTAAGTAGGATGACCTCTGACGACAAAACATTTTACAGTGAGTGTGAAGCACTGAAAGGTCTATTTTTAAACAGAGGTTATCCCAGTGAACTGTTTGACCAAATATGTAAGGAAGTAACTGGAGAAAGGAAAGGTAGATTTGCCCCCATTTTAGGTAAACCAGAAACAGCTACTGTACAAAAAGTGGAAAATGTGAATACAAATGACCATTATAGCTTGGAGATTACAACAACATATGATGGTCAGTCAGGATTAGTTAGAAGAATTGTTGATAGAGAGTGGAAACATTTTGCAAAATTGTCTGATTTAAAATATATTTTTGACAATGATTTAAAGTACACCTACAGGAGAGGTAACAATATAAAGAGCTTACTTGAGAGGGGTGCAAACAGACACAATTTGGAGAAAGGTTGTTGTTGTGTCTTTCGGCTTATTCCGGTTAGGGGTCGCCACAGTGGAACTCCGGTCCGCTAATGATTGGTAGTTGACTTTTACGTGCCGAGTTACCAACCCTGATGCACAACCTTCAACGAAGGTACGCTCATTCACGCATGTCTCCATGCAGAAGACGCTCTAGCTGAGAATCGAACTGGACAGCGTCTTACTGTGAGACGACAACTCTACCGCAGCACCACCACCGCGGCTTAATTTGGAGAAAGGTACTAAAAAGAAAAAAGGTTTATTTAAGTGTGGAAGCTGTAGCTGTTGCTCGCACCTTATAACAGGAGAATTTGTACATTTGCAAGCAAGAAAAAAGAAATTAACCTTAAGTACCTTTGCAAATTGTAATACTAAAGGTATCATTTACTTGGCCCTATGTAAAATATTCGATTAATTTTATATTGGGAAGAGTGAAAGGAAACTCAAGCAAAGAATTTATGAGCATCTTTACAACATTAGAACCAAATGTGAAAATAATGCACTATACAAGCATAGCATTGTATGTAAACAAGCAGAATTTCAGTTTTTTATATTAGAAACAGTGGCTGTTGAACCTAGGGGTGGTATGTGGGAAACACTTGTAGAGTATAGAGAATTGTACCGGCAAATAATATTAGAAGCCACTAGATCTCCAGGTCTCAACGATATGATTTCTCTTATTCCAGTGTTAAAATTGAGATCTGCAAAGTTATAAATATATGTCTGCTACTTTGAATGGCTTGTTATACTATAAGGTTTTAGGAGATTAGTGTATTTATTAATTTTGGTGTTTTCACTATGAAATTCATAATGCAGTAATGTGAATATTTTAAGGATATAAGTTATATATGTTTAATTATTTTGCACACATTCCTGCTATACTTGTAATGAAACATTTTTCCAGTAGGGGGAACTACAAGTTCATTTATATAGACTGCTTTTTAATTAGAACACATATATATTTATTAAAGTTTGGAAAAAGGGGTATATGGATATCCACATATTTGATTTATATATTTTATACATTTGCTTCACATTGATTATTTATTACATAAAAAATTTTAAAAGGTTTTAAAAAAGTTTATGAAAGGATGTGATGTACATATTGATATGCCTTTATTATTTAATTACAACTCTGAGACCATTGGATAATTACTAATTACTTGATTTATAAAAGGTGAATGCAAAGAGGTGAATTTATCTGATGAAGTTAAGGACGAAAACATTATTTTAACATTGTTAGCGTTCATTTTGTGTTTGTGTTAGCCATTAAACTGTTTGTGATCAACTTGCTGGGTCCGAGGTGCTTTGTTTATAATTGATAGTGTGTTTTGTGGAGCTTTTCTCCCCGGGCCTCTACTGAAAGTGGACATATATCCAGTTGGACTAGCCTGGTCAACAAATGTAAAATAAAAATAAAAAAGTTTATTAGACTTGTAATTGAAAATAAGCAGTTCTGGATTACTATCAGTGGTACATTGTTAATACTACATTTAAGAATTATGGCTTCATCATCTTCTTTTTTATTAAATTATTAAATTATATATTTAAAGTGCATTTCAATTAATATTTATGGTTTAAACAGTGATTGCAATAAGTTTCTAAATTTATTCACGTCCTAGATTTTTTTACAAGAAACTCATCTGTTAAAAGAAGATATAAATAGACTTAGTACTAGATATTATTCTGTCACAATGTAATAAAAAAGAGGGGTAGCTATTTTATGGAGAAATTCTTTGCCTACACCTAATATATTAAATGCATATAGTGATGATGCAGGTATGTGTTGTTCAGTTGTTGTTGTGTCTTTCGGCTTTTCCCAGTTAGGGGTCGCCACAGCGGAACTCCGGTCTGCTAAAGATTGGCAGTAGATTTTTACATGCCGAGTTGCCAGCTCTGACGCACAACCTTCAATGAAGGTATGCCCATTCACGCATGTCTCCACACAGAAGACGCTCTAGCTGAGAATCGAACAGGACAACGTCTAACTGTTAGGCGACAATGCTACCGCAGCACCGAAATTAGAAGAAAATTATATATTCTTACTAATGTATACTGGATACCTGGCATAGGTGTTAAAACAGTTAAACACCAGTTAGATCAGATTAAACAACTCTCAAAAGGAAACATTATTTTAGCAGGAGATTTTAATTGTATATTAAAAGAAGAGGATTCTAATACCACTAGAAAATGAAACAAATTAGCTTCAGCAAAGGCATTAATACATTTCATAGTCTTTTCAAATTAAAGATATTAATGTATTTTCAGATCACTTTTTACACCCTTTTTACATAGACATGGATTACAAGCAAGAACAGACAAGTATATGTTTTTAATGATTTAACCACTAGATTAAATAAAGTAAAAGTAGTATCATGTCCACTCCAAGTGTATCGGAGGTGAGTTCAAATTTTTCTATCATGGTATGGATGGGAGGAGAAATTGGGTAGGGGTTATCCTGAAGGAATAGCATGCCAAGAGTGTTTTAGAGGTGAAAAGGGTGTCAGACAGAGTATTGTTTATGAAGCTGGAAACTGAATGTGTGATGATGAATGCTGTTAGGTCATATCCCCGCAAGTTCGGTGTGTGATGGAGGAGAACAATTTTGGAGAGACTTGGATGAACTCATGGTGAGTGTACTCAAGAGTGAGAAAGTGGTGACTAGAGTGGATTTCAATGGGCATGTTGGGGGGAACAGAGGAGATGAGGAAGTGTTGGGTAGGTATGGTGTTAAGCAGAAGAATGCAGAAGGTTAGATTGTAGTGGATTTTGTGAAAAGGATGGACATGGCTGTGGTGAATATGTATTTTAAGAAAAGGGAGGAGCACAGGGTGATGTGTAAGAGTGGAGGAAGATGCATACAGGTGGATTATATCCTATGCAGGAGGGACAGTCTGAAGGAGATTGGAGAGTGTGAAGTGGTGAGAGGGGAAAGCGTAGTTAGGCAGCATAGGATGGTGGTCTGTAGGATTATGTTGGTGATCAAGAAGAGGAGGAGGAGAATAAGGGCAGTGCCAAGGATCAAATGGTGGAAGTTGAAAAGGATGATTATGAGGTAGAGTTCAGGGAAGACTTAAGATAGGCAGTAGGTGGCAGTAACAAACGAAAACAAAGCAATGAACACCAAAGCAGTAATTCCACTAATAGAAGAACCAGACCGTTGGAAGAACGATAAAGTAGAAAAGACTTTATTTTTCTTGTCTTGTAAAAAAACAACATTAAAAACTTCACTATTCAGCGAAAATCTTTCATTTATGCCAGAAAAAACAGTTGAAATCAAGCGCTTTTGCTTGGTCCCAATACCAAGCTTTATCAAGATAAAATTTGTGCTGAATAAGGCTATTATTATAGGGCTCACCTACCACCATGTGACAACAGGTAATAATTAGGCTTTAAAGCTATACAGTCATTAGCTAACCTGACTACACTTCATTTGAAACATTGTACCATTACTATATATTACATTAATATTCATATAAATAAAATATAGAGAGTAAAACAAAAATTATAATATTTTTTATGTTAAACTTATTAAAATATTAAAATATTAAAATATTTAATTAATATCCTTATATCCTATAATGAAATTCAATTCACTTTATATCTTTCACCCTACTACTTAGTTATATATCACAAATATCAACTTCATCAAATGTATACATGAATATATAAATATAAAAAATACATATAAAAATATATAAATATTTTAATATATGAATAAACAAGTATTTCTAAAAATATTCTTAAAAATGTTTTTTAAATCTCCCTAAAATACTTGTTAAAAACCATTATATTATTGCAAAAAATAGTGTATTGTCTTATATTATATTACATGAATGTATATAACAAATGGCATACTAAAAACAAGATCAAATGATTAACAATTTCTATACACTATACATCCACTTACATATATAATCACAATCTAGCCATTCTTAATTTAAGAACACTTTTTATATTTATATTGTCATTCAAACCTGGACTAGTAGCAGCATCTAATTTAAGCTGCCACAAGAGTTCCTTATATTCTAAACGTGTTTCCCAATCACCCCCTCTGCCATCCATTTGTACTTGTTCTAACACAATGAAATTTATACATATTTCTGGGCATGAAGTAGAATGCTTGTAAAAAGCATTGGTTTCTTTTTTTCTAGAAACCTCATACAAATGCTCGTAAATTCTTTTTCTTAATGATCTCTCTGTTTTACCAACATAGAAACTAAAGCACTTTGTGCAATAACCCAAATATACTATTCCTTGTGTTGCACAGTTTGCATAAATGTTGGCTTTGAAATGAAAATTCCTTGAAGGAATATATAAAGAGCCTCTGTTTGAAATAGATGTGCACTGCTTGCACATTCCACATTTGTAAGTGCCTTTTTTCAAATTCTTACTATTGCTAGTTCTCCCTTGGGGTTGAAACTTCTCAAATAATTCTTTAATATTGGTGTCCGTACGTCTAGTAAATCTAGGATACCTTGAAATATGTTTTTTCAATTCTTCATGTCCTGTTAAAACTGACCAAAACTTAGAAATTACCTCTTCAATTTGTTGAGAATTGTTTGAAAAGGTATGTGTATAATTGTTAGAAAAAAACAGTATTATAAACTTGACTGGGTTTTGGTTCCTGGGTTTGTCCCAAACCTAATAAAGGGGGATACTTATTCTCTCTGTGGTCCAAAACTTCTTTACTCATCTTATCTATCAGACCTTCAGGATAACCTCTTTCTAAAAACATACTTTTTAATACTGTCAACTCTTCCATAAAATATTCTAAAGTACTGGACATTCTTAATGCCCTAATCATTTGACCTTTAATAATGCCTTTTTTCTGATAATAAGGATGGCCACTTGTGAAATGAAGGTATGTATTGGAAAAAGTAGGTTTTCTATATAATTTGGAGGTGAACCTATTATTAACACAATCTTTAAAAACTGTCACATCCAAATAATTCATTTTCTCCTTGCTACTGACGTATATAAAAGACAAAAAAGAAGTGGTGGAATTGATGTATTCAAACAATTCCAAAAATTGTTCCTCAGTACCACTCCACAAAATACTTATATCGTCTAGAAACCTGGTGTAATGTTTTATATACTCCTTCCATTGAGTGGAAAAAATAGAGTCTTGTTCCCATCTGTGTAATACTATATTTGCATACATGGAGGCACATGGTGCACCCATTGCTACCCCCTTTTTTTGTTTGTATATCTCTCCATTAAAAAACATAAAATTATTTTCTAATATAATTTCCATAAATTCAACAAGTAAGTTAATGGTGTTGGCCGACAAACCTGATTCTTTAACTAACGTTTCATTGAACCAATTCAAACCCTGTTCATGTGGAATACTCGGAAACAAGTCCACGACATCAGTAGTTATCAGTATTAAATCTACTTGAAAAAAATCTTCTTGTATACCTCTTAAAAAGTCCCAGGAGTCCTTACATATGTATTTCAAGGTTGTGGCAAAATTCTTAAGCCTGTAATCAGCAAACTTACCTATAGGTTCTAAAATACCACCTTTACCTGACACTATAGGCCTAAATTTTGATGGTTCGAGACCTTTGTGTGTCTTAGGGATTCCAAAAAATATTGGTCTTAGGTTTGCTGACATTCAGGTAATTATATACCTCCTCATTGATGAAGCATTGTAATAAATTGTCCATCAAAGTATAATTAATTTTAGAATAAGCTAAATTCACTTCATTTTTAGAAAGCAGTTCATATTTATCAGAGTCTTGTAACATATTAAACAGATGCATTTCATAGTCCTGCATATACATCAAAACCAGCCCTCCACCTTTGTCTGGCTTCATGGTTATACACTTTTCTTTCCTCAGAAACTGTATTAATGCCATTTCTTCTGATTTCATATTAGAAGGTGTTCTATCTGATTTTTTAGAAATAATCTTTCTTATTTCCTTACTAACCATCTCCTCAAACACTTTTAAAGATTGGTGGGTTGGGGGAATTAAAAGTACTGGTTCTAGTTAATGTAGTTTTTGTGTAGGTCTGCCCATTAAAATTCAGAGATAAGTTTAGCTGCCTTATAAATAGCTTCAAATCTATTAAGGCTTCTGCTAAATCAGCAGGGCACGCTGGAATGAAATGAAGACCTTTTATAAACAAATCAAAAAACTCCTTCTTGATTTCTATCTCTGTAAAATTGTATATTGTGAAGTTTTTATACTTCACCAATGTGTACTCTTTACTTTCTTCACCTCCATCTAAAACTACCTCATTAGAATCATTGAAATCTACAAAATTAGTCACATCCAAATCTATGACTTTCTCCATTTCTGTTGTTGAAAATTCTCCCCCCTCCCCATTAATCTGTCCTGGGGAAAGTGAAAATCCTGATGGGAATTCTTTCTACTTTTTTCAGCTAACCTTTCACTCCTTCTCAATCGTTCAGTGAGAGGTTGTGCATGGACATTCCTATATGTATTTACCTGAGCTCCAGCCCTGTTACGGTCATCCTTCCATTTGTTTCTCACTACCACAGGGTAAGCTAGCCCTTCTTTGTATTCGTTTAAATCCCTTTCTAATTTATTAATATTCCTATTCAAAATTTTTAAACAATACTGGTCTACCTCATTAAATACATTATCATAGCTTTTTTAACAGATAAAAAACTGGTATCATTAATTAACTTTTCATTCTGGATATTTAAATCTTTTAGGAGAATGTCAGCCTTAGCCTCATATTCTTCAACCATTACTTCAAGTACCTGTAGTCCAGCTCTATTAAAAATATTACACAGTTTCTCATAATATGCTGTACCTGGCAGCACGTTGTTGGGAAACTTAAAACAACGTAAGCCTTTAGGAACCCGCTCAACATTTACACATTCTTTTAAATAGTTAATCTCCAATTGGTTACTTTTATACAAATATAATCTTTCTTTTAAATTATTAAATTGCTGTTCAATGCCAGTTTTATCAACTTGTACAGTACCTTGTTTGAACCAGAACTGCTGGTCCACCCAGGCATTGAAATTTAATTGTCTATTTGGAGCGTCACGTTCAGATGAACGCTGAGAAGGAAGTATATCCACAGGATTGTTACCAGCTTGTTTAGCTGAAAAAAGTCCTTGATTAAAGTTGTTTAGCCTTCCCTGTTGTGGAACCACTGTTTCACGAATTGAACGTGTTTTTCTTTGCTCTAACGCCTGCTCTTGGTTACCAGGAATTGGACAGGAAGTTCCGCCTCTGTTACACCTTAGCGTTTCACTTAATTGGGTTAACAGATCCAAAACTTTGTTGAACTCTGCGCGTGTTACCGGAGTGTCCTCGCCCTCTGCTCTTAGTAATTGTGGTGTATTTAGAAAGTCCCCTTGGTCTGCCTCCTCTGCCATGGAATAAATGTAGACCAATAACAAATGAAAATGAAGCAATGAACACCAAAGCAGTAATTCCACTAATAGAAGAACCAGACCGTTGGAAGAACGATAAAGTGGAAAAGACTTTATTTTTCTTGTCTTGTAAAAAACAACCTTAAAAACTTCACTATTGTCCCTAGAGCAGTGGTTCCAGCCAGAAATTTGTAGTCTACTGGCCATTTTGGGTCAATTCCTAGCTCTTTTCAACCCCCTGCTATAAAGTCCGCTTTAGCGCGCTTTTGCGTGATTTAGCGCGGAGTTGCCCATAGAGCACCATCGGGCAGCGCCGGTTAAACAAGGTTAAACTATTTCTGGCTCCGTAAAGTCTGCTCTTCAATTTTTCCCTTAGAACTTCTCTACTTGCAATCTAAACAGTCTATTCTCTATCTCAAAAGCTCAGCACTTGCTCCTAAAGCTTATATACTTATAAACTTATATACTAAACAAAGTACTACATTAGCCTAGAATCCCCTTGAGTACCCATTTCCCTATAGGTCCCTTCTGACTCGGTTACACAGCAAACTTTTTCACTTTTTCTAGCATGTCGAAGGGTCAGTTGCTAGCGTCCTCTCCTGTTCAGCTGGTGAATCTGGGCATCTTGAGGCAATGTTACAATTGCCTCATGTACACAGACAACCCACTCCTTCTCCCACAAAACACAAATACATGTGAGAGATGCAACTATATAGCCAAACTGGAGGCTGAGCTCTCTCAACTCAGGACTGGCAAGACAAGACAGGAGGAGAAGGAAACCACGGACACCACAAACCCAGTTTCACATAGAACTATCACAACTGCAAAACAAACACATAAACACACAAAGACATACTCGGAGGCACTGATCAAAAATCTACCAACAAAACTACAGAGGCCTCCAAAGCAGACACCCAAGCAACTGCCACCTCAAGACATAAGACATGCAACACATAGTTCTCAAAGTCAGTGTGCTAAACAGTCACAGCCCTTAAGGACAAACACAATGCCAGACACACTTGTTATAGGTGACTCCATAGTCAGACACACTGATGTCCCACTCACCAGACTGAACAAGGAAAAGATCACAGTAAGCTGCCTGTCAGGTGCTAGAATCCGCCACATAACACAAGCACTCAGGTCACTCCACAGCAAGAACAAGTATGACTCAGTCATTGTCCATGCCGGTGTGAACGACCTGAGACGTACCTCCCTGGACTACATGGAAAGAGACATAGAGGAGCTCTCAGATTATGTAGCCCAGGCCGGTATGACCCTGACCCTGAGCAGTATCCTACCCTCACCAAGAATGATGCCACAATACAGAGACAAAATGATCAGCTTTAATAATTGGCTTAATTACTGGTGTCATTCTAAGGGGATCCAATGTCTGTCTGCCTGGGATGAAATGCTTGACAAGCCACGCTGCTTCACAAGGGACGGCTTGCACCTGTCACCCCTGGGCTTCCAGATATTGGCAAAGGCTCTTGCCACCCCCATAGTGCCTTTTTTAGGCAAGGCTCAAATGATAAACCTACCACCCTAGAAAACAAAAATGGAAAAAAACTAAGGGTAATACTGCTCAATGCCAGAAGTCTAAACCTCAAGATGCATGCCCTCGAAGCCCTCCTCAGTATGGAGAACATAGATGTCTGTGCTGTGACTGAAACCTGGTTCAAGGCTCCTGAGAGCACCCCAGCACTATCAGGTTATACCTCATATCATGCGTTCTGGCCCCAAAATCTGGACCGAACCACAAAAGGAGGGGGAGTATCCATATTCATAAAGGATACCCACACCTCCAGGTTAGTGGCAACGAAGCATCGGAGACCATCCAGGTGCAATTAACCTTAGGTAAAACTGCCCTACAGTTTGTAGCATGCTACAGACCACCCTCTCAAACTCAGGAAACCCACACAGCCTTCCTGAAGACACTGGAGAGTATGAATGTCTCTCCAAACACCATCATATTGGGTGACTTCAACTACCCAAACATAGACTGGGAACATTACTCAAGCCCCAACACCCTAGCCCAAAGGTTCCTGGAGTTCATAAACTCAAATGCTGTGGAACAACTAGTCACCATTCCCACAAGAGGAGAAAATATACTAGACCTGATCATCACAAACATGGGGACAAAATGCTCCACACCGGAAGTATATCCCTCATTGATGAGATCAGACCATAAATTAATCTCACTGGAGATCCACATCCCGCCCCCAACCCCAGCAAAAAAGACCACAGTGAAGAACTTCTCAAAAGCAAACTTCACACTTCTTAAGACTGGAGTGGTATTCTTCAAGGCCCCCGAGCCAGTGAAAACCACAACCCACGCTGCTGAAACCCTTACAAATGCCTTCTACAAGCACCTCCAGGAATGTATGGATCAAGCAATCCCTAATAAAATCAAGACCCTTTCCACCAAAGGCAGGCGCCCAGTCTGGTGGACCCCAGCCATAAGCAAACTCTACAACAAGAGGAGAAAGCTACTACATGACAGAGCAAAATCCCTAAAAGGGAAGGCATCTCTGATCAATACTAGTAAAAAACTACGATCACTCATAAAATCATCCAAGGCCAACATTGAGAGAAAAATCGCTAAAGACAAAAAAGACAATCATAAGGCCTTCTTTAGCTATGTTAGAAACCTGGGTGGAAACTCCCAGATATGCTCAGAATTAGTCCAAAATGATACAAAAATCACTGAACCCACAGACATTGCCAACATACTGGCAGACAGGTTCAGTGCAAATTCTCCCTCCTCCCCAAAGGAGAAATATCTATCCCACCAGAGTCTAGCCTCCCAAACATCTCAGATGCCCAGGTGAGAGCTGCTCTCTCTAAAGCAAAAACACAGCATCAATGGGACGGACGGTGTCCCCGGCTGTGCTACACGAACTCAATGAGGAACTAAACCCACACATAAGGCTGCAGTTTAATCTTAGCCTTACTACAGGATACGCCCAAAGAATGGCGTACGGCAACTGTGGTGCCACTCCACAAAGGCGGTGCTTCTACGGACCCTGGAAATTACTGCCCCATAAGCTTGACGAGCCTTGTCTGCAAAGCTATGGAGAGGATCATAATGGAACTCATAAATAAAGACATTGGGGACCTACAGACACTGGATCCTACCCAATTTGGCTTTGTCAAGGGCAGATCCTGCCTCTTGAACTTGGTCGACTTTTTTGAAACAGTCACTAAGGCCATTGATGAGGGTAAGGCAGTTCACACAGCCTACCTTGACCTAGCAAAAGCGTTCGACACAATACCCCACTCGGGCATCATAGAAAAGCTCACCAGCTTAGATGTAAACCCATATGTCACAAGATGGGTTGCAAACTGGCTCAAGGACAGAACCCACAGGGTTAGAGTTGCTGGTGCCATGTCAGACTCTAAGCCGGTCATGAGCGGTGTCCCACAGGGCTCAGTCCTGGGCCCCCTCTTGTTCAGCATTTATTTTTCTGAAGTGCAGGCAAACATAGGGGGATTGTGGCTGACAAAATTTGCAGATGACTGCAAACTGGGCGCCATAACTGACACTCCATCAGACACAGACATCCTCCAGAGAGGTCTCATAGAAATGGATAACTGGTGCCAGAGCCATGGCCTTAAGCTAAATGCCAAAAAATGTATAGTCATACCCTTTGGGAAAAACAAGGTAACCCCTAATTACCACATAGGTGGTAATCCATTAAACACGGAAGAAGTTATCAGGGACCTGGGGACCCAAGTTGACAGTAACCTCTCTTTTGACACTCACATTGCCAAAGTGGTTAGGAAGACCTTCTACATTGCCCACCTGATCATGAAGGGATTCACATCCAGATCAGGAGAGGTCATTGTACCCTTGTACTCTTCACTTATCAGACCAATGATTGAGTACAACGCCCCATTCAGAATGTACCTTACCCGACACCTGCAGCAGTTGGAAAGACCCCAAAAGTTCCTCACCAAAAGGATAAAGGGGCTCAAACATATAGGTTCATAGGTTCATAGGTTTATACTAGGCTATCTGCCGGAGGGCATTTACAAGCCTAGCCCATAGTTTTGTGGCTTACGCCACCCCTTTAGTATGGGGAACTATACCCATTATTTTGCTGTGCCTCTGTCGAGCAGTGACACTGAGGTAATCCCTGGGGTATATCTGCGATCTCCCATCCATTGGTCAAGATTTCTCTTGAACAAGGCCAGTGAGGTGCTCTGCCTCACATATACCGGGATTTTGTTCCACAGCATAGGGAGTCTTTGGGTGATGAATCTATCCCTCCAGCACGTCCTATTAATAGCCGTGTCGAGGTTTAAGTCTCCGCCCTTGTGGCTCTGACGGATCTAGATTTTTGAGGTGAAGCATATTCATCAAATCTGGGTTTGACATGGCCTTGTATGTTAGGCAAAGGTCACCTCTGAGCAAGCGGTAGGCGACTGAATAGAGCTGGAGTTCTTTCAGTCGGGCAGCATAGGACAGATGTTTGAGACCCTTTATCCTTTTGGTGAGGAACTTTGTGGCCTCTCCACCTGCTGCAAGTGTCGGGTCAGCTACATTCCGAATGGGGCATTGTACTCAATCATTGGTCTATTGAGTGATGAGTAGAGGAGACTATGACCTCCCTTGATCTAGATGAGAATCCTTCATGATAAGGTGGGCAATGTAGAAGGTCTTCCTAACTACTTTAGCTACATGGGTGTCGAATGACAGACTACTATCAACCTGGGTCCCCAGGTCCCTGATAACTTCTTCTGTGCTCAGTGGATTGCCACCTATTTGGTAGCTAGGGGTAACCTTGTTTTTCTCCATGGGTATGACTATGCATTTTTTGGCATTTAACTTTAGGCCATGGCTCTGGCACCAGTCATCTGTTTCTGTGAGACCCTTCTGAAGGATATCTGTGACAGATGTGTTTTCTACTATGGCGCCCAGTTTGCAGTCATCTGCAAACTTTGTCAGCCATAACCCTCCTGTGTTTGCTTGTACTTCGGAAAAGTAGATGCCAAACAAGAGTGGGCCCAGGACTGAGCCCTGTGGTACACCACTTGTGACAGGCTTTGAGTCTGACATGGCGCCAGCAACTCTGACCCTGTGGGTCCTGTCACTCAGCCAGTTTGCAACCCATCTTGTGATGTATGGGTTAACATTTAAGCTGATGAGTTTTTCAATGATACCCGAGTGGGGTATTGTATCAAGGCCTTCGCCAGATCGAGGTAGGCTGTATGGACTGCCTTTCCTCATCAATGGCTTTGGTGACTGTTTCGAAAAAGTCAACCAAGTTTAGAAGGCATGATCTGCCTTTGACAAAGCCAAACTGGGATGGATCCAAAGTCTGTAAATTCCCTATGTCTTTATTTATGAGGTCCATTATGATCCTCTCCATGGCTTTGCAGATAAGGCTTGTCAAGCTAATGGGCCGGTAATTTCCAGGGTCGGTGGAGGCACCGCCTTTGTGAAGTGGGACCACAGTTGCAGTGCACCACTCCCTGGGTATGTATCCAGAGGTAAGACTATGATTAAACAGCTGTCCTAGCTGTGGGTTTAGTTCCTCATTGAGTTCGTGGAGCACACAGCCGGGGACACCATCAGGTCCCATGGATGCTGTGTTTTTTGCTTTGGAGAGAGCAGTTCTCACTTGGGCGTTGGAGATGTTTGGGGGGCTGCAATCGCTTGGTATAGATATCTCCTTTGGGGAGGGGGCAGAAGTTTGCACTGAACCTGTCAGCCAGTATGTTGGCAATGTCTGTAGGATCAGTAATCTTCACATTATTTTGAACTAGTTCTGAGCATATCTGGGAGTTTCCTCCCAGGTTTCTAACATAGCTAAAGAAGGCCTTATGACTGTCTTTTGAGTCTTTAGCTATTTTTCTCTCAAAATTTGCTTTGGATGATTTTATGAGAGCTCTTAGTTTTTACTTATAGTGATCAAGGGTGTCTTACCTTTTAAGGATTTTGCTCTATCTTGTAGTAGCTTCCTCCTTTTGTTGTAGAGTTTGTTAATGGCTGGGGTCCACCAGACTGGACGCTTGCCTTTGGTACAAAGAGTCTTTGTTTTGCTTGGGATTGCCTTATCCATGCAGTCCTGCAGGTGCTGGTAGAAGGCATTTGTAAGTGATTCAGCGGCTTGAGTACTGTTTTCCGCCTCGGGGCCTTAAAGGAGACCACACTAGTCTTTAGAAGTGTGAAGTTGGCTTTCGAGAAGTTCTTTACTGTGGTCTTTTATTTCAGGTGGGGTGGGATGAGGACCTCCAGCGAGATTAGTTTGTGATCTGATCTCACCAGTGAGGGGTATACTTCCAGTGTTGAACATTGTGCTCCCATGTTTGTGATGATGAGATCAAGTATGTTTTCTCCTCTTGTGGGGATGGTGACTAGTTGTTCCATGGCATTTGAGTTTATGAATTCCACGAACTTTTGGGCTAGGGTGTTTGGGCTTGAGTAGTGTTCCCAGTCTATATTAGGGTAATTGAAGTCACCTAGTATGATGGTGTTTGGTGATACATTTATCCCTCTAGTGTTTTCAGGAAGGCCATGTGAGGTTCCTGAGTTTGTGAGGGTGGCCTGTAACATGCTACAATTTGCAGAGCAGTCTTGCCTATGGTTAATTGCACCTGGATGGTCTCCGATGCATCGTGCGTTGCCACCAGTCTTGAGGTGTGGGTGTCCTTGATGAATATGGATACCCCCCTCCTTTCTTAGTATTGTCCAGATTTTGGGTCCGGAACGCATGATATGAGGTAAAACCTGATAGTGCTGGGGTGCTCTCAGGAGCCTTGAACCAGGTTTCTGTCACAGCACAGACATCGATGTTCTCCATACTGAGAAGGGCCTCGAAAAGTGCATTTTGAGATTTAGACTTCTGGAATTGAGCAGCATTACCCTTAGTTTTTTTCCTTTTTTGTGTTCTAGGGTGGTAGGTTTAGAATTTGAGCCTTGCCTAATTGACCGACTGAAGAAACTCCAGCTCTATTCAGTCGCATACCGTCTGCTCAGAGGTGATCTGTGCCTGACATACAAGGCCATGTCCAACCCAGAATTAATGGACATGCTCCACCTCAGAAAATCCAAATCCACCAGAGCCATGAGAGCAAGAGACTTAAACCTCAACACGGATATAAATAGGACGTGCTGGAGGGACAGATTCATCACCCAGAGACTCCCTACACTATGGAACAGAATCCCAGTCCATGTGAGGCAGAGCCCCTCACTGACTCTGTTCAAGAGAAATCTTGACGAGTGGATGGGAGATCATAGGTTTACCCCAGGAATCATCTCTGTGTCACTGCTGGACAGAGGCACAGCAAACTAATAGGTATAGTATTCTCATCCTAAGGGGTGGTGAAAGCCACACACACTCTGGCTAGGCTTATAAATGCCCTAGGGCAGATAGCCTAGTATGAACCTATGAACCTATTTATGCCAGAAAAAAACAGTTGAAATCAAGCGCTTTCGCTTGGTCCCAATACCAAGCTTTATCAAGATAAAATTTGTGCTGAATAAGGCTATTATTATAGGGCTCACCTACCACCATGTGACAACAGGTAATAATTAGACTTTAAAGCAATACAGTCATTAGCTAACCTGACTACACTTCATTTGAAACATTGTGCCATTACTATATATTACATTAATGTTCATATAAATAAAATATAGAGAGTAAAACAAAAATTATGTAGGTGGCAGTGAAAAGTTACCAAATAGCTTGGTAACTACAGCAGAGGTGGTAAGGGAGAGAGCTAGAAAGGTGCTTGATGTGACATATGAACAGAGGAAGGAGGACAAGGAGATGTGGGATTGTCAGAGAGATGAAGAAAGTAGACAGGAGTATAATGAGATGAGGCGTATGGTGAGAGAGGTGGCTAAGGATAAGGCATATGGAGAGTTTTATGAAAGGTTGGACACTAAGGAGAGAGAAAAGGAGCAATTGGCTAGACAGAGGGACTGAGCTGGGAAGGATGTGCAGCAGGTAAGGGTGATAAAGGATAATGAGGGAAACATACTCTCAAGTGAGGAGTGTGTGTTGAGCAGATGAAAAGAGTACTTTGATGGGCTGATGAATGAAGAGAATGAGAGAGAGAGAGTGAAGGTTGGATGTTGTGGGGATAGTGAATCAGAAAGTGCAATGGATTAGCAAAGTGGAAGTAAGGACAGCTATGAACAGGATGAAGAATGGAAAGGCTGTTGGTCCAGATGACATACCTGTAGAAGCATGGATGTGTTTAGGAGAGATGGCAATGGAGTTTTTAACCAGATTGTTTAATGAAATCTTTGAAAGTGAGAGGATGCCTGAAGAATGGAGAAGTGTTTTGGTACCAGTTTTTAAAAATAAGGATGATGTGCAGAGCTGTAGTAACTACAGAGGAATAAAATCAATCAGTCCTAGCATGACATCATGGGAAAGAATAGTGGAAGCTAGTTTAAGAAGGTAGGTGATGGTTAGTGAGCAGCAGTACGGTTTCATGCCGGGAAAGAGCACTACAGATGCAATGTCTGCTCAAAGAGTATTGATGGAAAAGTATAGAGAATGTCAGAAGGAGTTGTAGTGTGTCTGTGGAGTTAGAGAAAGCATATGACAGGGTGCCTAGGAGAGGAGTTGTGGTATTATATGAAGAAGTCAGGAGTGGCAGTGTGTAAGAGTGGTACAGGATATGTATGAGGGTAGTGTGACAGTTGTGAGGTCTACCGTAGGAGTGACGGATGCATTCAAGGTGGAGGTGGGATTGCATCAAGGATCAGCTCTGAGCCCTTTCTTATTTGCAGTGGTGATGGACAGGTTGACAGATGAGATCAGACAGGAGTCCCAGTGGACTGCGATGTTTGTGGACAACATTGTGATCTGTATTGAGAGTAGAGAACAGGTTGAGCAGACCCCAGAGAGGTGGAGATATGCTCTAGAAAGGAGTGGAATGAAGGTCATCAGTATTAAGACAGAATATATGTGTGTGAATGAGAGGGAGGATAGAGGAATGGTGAGGATGCAGGAAGTAGAGTCAGTGACGGTGGATGAGGTTAAATGCTTGGGATCAGCAGTTCAGAGTAATGGTGAGTCTGGAAGAGACTACAGGAAGGGTGGAGTGGATGGAGAAGTGTATCAGTAGTGATTTGTGACAGACTGGTACCAGTAAGAGTGAAAGGGAAGGTCTACAAGATGGTAGTGAGGCCAGCTGTGTTATATGGGTTGGAAACGGTGGCATTGACAAAAAGACAGGAGTCAGAGCTGGAGGTGGCAGACTTAAAGATGCTAAATTGGGTGTAACAAGGATAGACAGGATTAGGGATCAGTATGTTAGAGGGTCAGCTCAGTTGGACAGTTTGGAAACAAAGCCAAAGAGGCAAGAGTGTGTTGGTTTAGACATGTACTGAGGAGGGATGCTGGGTATATCAGGAGAAGGATACTAAGTATGGAACTGCAAGATAAGAGGAAGGCCTAAGATAACTTTTATGGATATGGTGAGAGGATATGCAAGTGGCTGGTGTGACAGAGCAAGATGCAGAGGACAGGAAGAAATGGAAACAGATGATCTGCTGTGGTGACCTCTAATGGGTATAGCTGAAAGAAGTGGTATCATGTTCATTTTCTGATCACATTGCATTAAGATTTGAACTTATATTAAATGCTAATAATAGGATCCCAGTTAAAAGGTTGACAACTTGCACAACTAAATTCAAATATTTAAAAGAGTTCTTTATTAAAGAAATTCAAACCTTTGTTGAAATTAACTATACAGAAAATAAATATATCATAGATCTAGATATAGGACGCTTTAAGAGCATATTTAAATGGTAAAATTATGGATTGGTATGTACTAAAGAAAAATTGATGGGATAAAGATTTGAAAGATCTACAAGAAATAATTGACAAATTAAAACTGGACAATCAAAAATAGAAATGGCAATCTGACAAAAGAAATTAATATACTACAAAGTAAGTAATACAAAAGATAATTTAACATTATTAAGTTTAGACATTAATAGTGATTTTGATTCAGTTAATAGGGAATACATTTCCTTGGTATTGAAGGAATGTAATTTCTCAAATAGTTCTATACAACTAATAAATCTTTTATATGAAAATTCCTTTGCTCATAAAAAATAAGCACATATATATTTGATTCTGTTTTAATTACTAAAGGAACTAAACAGTGATGCTCATTGTTGCCACTACTCTTTACTCTAGTTATGTAACCATTTACAAACTATATAAGATTGAGATTAGATATTAAAGGTATACAGATAAAAAAAATTGGTTTCCAAAATACTATTATTCACTGAGGACATCCTTTTCACTTTAAATGACAATAGAAGTTCTTTAAATGCGATCTTTAATGTTGTAGAGTCTTTTCAGGAAAAAAATGGTCTTGTTTTTAATGAGAATAAGACAAAATTATAGTTACAAATTCTAATAGTTATGATACAGAATAAATATTTTATAAGTATATTGTGAAAGATAAAAAAAATATTTAGGGATAACATTAGCAGAAAACATTAAAAATATAATAAATGTAAATTACAATAATAACTTATAAATAATCTTATAAATAAATGGAACAAATTTTATCTTTTTAATGGAAGAGAGACATTCATTAATAAAACTTATTATTCTGCCAAAAATGTTGTACATAAATCTTTATCTTTCCCTCCTCCAAAAAAAATGAGAGCATAATTCCTTAATTCTTAGATTCCTTTGGCATCCTAACAAATCTAGAATAGCTCTATGACATCATTTTAGCGATTGTCTTCTGGAGGCATTGGTCTATCAGATTTAGATTTATAGTCTTTATCATCAGTTATAAAAAACAAATTTTCTTTGGTTGAATAATTACTGTAATGACAAATGGAAAGAAATACAAGAAAATATCTGGTTAAAATCCAATCAACTGACTTGTTTGCATCAAATATAATAGTAAGCAACCAATGTTGTTATTAAAAGGTCATATCTTAGATAATTGGAACCAATTAGTTAATTATTCATATATCACTATGATGATAACAGGCTTCGGGAATTTTATTTATAAGAAACCAGAATATATATATTTTTTTTATTTTATTTCCTATAGCATATACTCAAAATAACATATGTACATTTAACTCATCTACAATGATGGCATTTAAATAATATAATGTGATACATTGGTTCCAGTTAATGGATAAATAAAAGAGTAGAATACATAACAGTAAAATGTACTTTAATAAATGAACAGTGGTTAGATATTCAAAACTAGAAATACTTAATAGAAAATAAAATTAACTCAGTGCAGACATTGGTAAAGTATAGTGTCCCTAAGTCTATTGATCTTTTAATCAGTTTAATGCATCAGAATATATAAAAAAAGGATTGTTATCTAAAATCTATAAAGAGGTTAAAAGTACAACAAAACAATGCAATGGAAGTTATTGGGATTATTTAAAAAACATAAATAACTGCTATCCAAGAGAAGAGGATAAAAAATTATGCTTTTATTTGTTTATTTATTTGCATTTGTTTACGGGGAGGTCTTCTGAGCCAGGATGACCCCATTTTCGGTAAAGGCCCAGGGAGAAAAGCTCCAAAAATTAAAAAAAAACATGATAAAGCTACAGAATCAAAATAGAGAAATCAAGCTGTGATGCTACTGAACACTACATTACAGAATAGGTGCTACAATAAAATAGATAATACTAGTTATACAGATGTTAGATTTTAAGTATGGAAGACAAACAAGAATGCAATTGATTACATGGGATAATAGCAAATGTATGAACAATACAGTATTGCAATTTTGCAGTAGAGAGGGAAAGATAGAGAGCATCAGATTAAAGATACTGAAAGTGAGGTGCAGGCTTAGAGCTGTTGTTATATAGGCATCAAGAGTTAATAGAACATATGGTAGGTAACTGATATAGTAGATTATGTGTGGCTGGGTGGCACATGTTGGACTTAGTAAGCTGGAAGCACTGAATGTATATATGAGGTGTCTGTGTTGTAAGTGAGATGGAGAGGAAAAGTATGAAGGCTAGGAATGTTGTTTTTTTTTTTTTTAGTCAGTGCTGGTACATGTACATAGCCAATGGGAGAACTGGTGTTGTTTCAGCAAAGTCTTAAAGCATTCAGGGTTGCTAGTAGACCTAACTGAAGGAGGAAGAGCATTCGATAGCCTTGCTATAGCATATGGGTAATGCATTTGACCAGCGGAAAGGTTAGGTTTTGCTACATTAAGGATCATCTGATTGACTGAGCACAGAGATCTATTTGGGTGATACATGGTGAACAGAGAGGAGAGAGCAAAACAACTGGAATGCTTATAGATTAGCTTATGAGCTGTGGTTATTTGCAGGTATGTTAGATGTTGGGGAAGTTCTAGCTAATTTAGACATTGGAGTAGTACGCAGTGGTAGAAGGAGTGTTTGGAGCTGGTACAAATTTTGCAATTTTATTGTAGCATGAGTCCAGTTTGGATTTAAGAGAGGATTGTATATTAATAAGGACAGGTGTACCATAGAGCAAGGATGGAAGTACAAAGAAGAACAAGGAATAGTATTGCTGTACAGTTGAGGAACTGTTTGTGCCTGTACAGGATGCCTAGTTTCTGATGGGTGTTTTTGATGTCTGTTTAATATGCTGGTCAAAAGTTAGGTGTTCATCTATGACAACCCTTAGAAATTTGTTATATGGGACTACTTCAAGGTAAGTGCTGTTGAGTGAGCTGACGGCAAATTCATTATTGATTAAGGGGTTGTTTTTTGGGGGGTGAATAACATGAGTTTGGTTTTATTAGCATTTAGGGGAAAATGGTTATTATACATCCAGGTTTCGGTGGAGATGAAAGCATTTTGGGTGAGTGTAAGTAGTTCTGAAGTATACTTCACCATGCAGATGATGGTAGAGTCATCTGCATATTTGATGACATCAGCATGGGGTATGCTGGTATAGAAATCATCTTCAAACTACTTTCTCATTAAAAATGGAGATTATTCTCTTGGAAATGTATGCATAAATATTTTATTACTCCTCAAAGAATGGAAATAATGATCAAAAAAGTAGAATGTTGAAGATGTAAAATGAGTATTAAAGCAGATGGGCAACACATGTTTTTGATTGTAAAGTTATTAAGTCATTTTGGGATAATGTTAATGCCTTTCTACAAGTTCTGTTTAATGATCAATTTAATTTAACTAAATAATTCATTTTATTTAACACTCCAATACCTACTTGTGTTAAAACAATAAACTATCCACTATTTTGAAGTGTTCTATCAGTTGCAAGGAAAGTACTGACTAAGAACTGAAAAAAATGAACTGTCTCCTACTTTAAAGGAATGTATAAGTATTGCAACTGAGGTGTGTCAATTGGAACTTCTTACAGTCAATGCAAGATGAGAACAATAAGAATTACCACTTCTTATAATACCTGGATGAAACTTAATTTGCTGAATAAACAATCAACAATATGTCAGTAACAAGGACTTTAACATGAATATTTAGAATTTTGGATAAACAGTAGACACCTTTGTAAATAATTATCTTAGTTGTGTTTTGATATTTTTTATTAGTTTATATATATATATATATATATATATATATATATATATATATCTCAAATGTTATATTTTATTAATTACTTGTTGAGTTGTAATAAAATATTTGAGAAAAAAAATTAACAAACTATTCCTAGATACACTTTAACAGCTGTGCATCCAATACCAGTAAAATTCTTATGGATACAAGGGACAAGATCTGAAAGGAATGGAGTAAACTAAGAACTCCTCAGACCCTGCAGTGGTTTAAAGAACACCATAATCATGCCACAAATAAAAGTTAATTTAGACAAGAAATAAAAGTATGATGACCTACAAATCAGCCATAGACACAGTTCCAAAAATGTCAGGTCCTCCGTCAGTCAACAGGCAAAAAAAAAAACATCCTAATAACCCTCCCCATGCAATAGCTACCAATTTAACTCATGCTTCATTGAAATATAGCAACCCTCACTAAAGATATTTCTCAGACACTTTTGACATATGCCTACCACCTCCTGTTAACTCCTCAGACTTCATCCTTCAACCTCTCCCCACTACCTCTATTAAAAAGCAACTTTTAAAACAAAAACCTGTCCCATGCATTTCAGACAACCTTAGAGAAGAATGCTTTAACAATTCTGCAGATGTCACAGCCTATCCAGTCTCTATTCTCATAAATATGTCAATCCAGGAATCTTGTATTCTCTCACTGTGGAAAACTGGAGGACAGCAGCAGTCATCTCTCTGCACAAAGGTAGACCATCCACAGATCCTGGAAACTATAAACACATTAGTCTCACCAGTCTCATATGCAAAACCATGGATAGAATTATCATGGAAAGGCCAGAAATAATATAGATAACCTCCAGACACTGGACCCAACACTGTTGGGTTTCATCAAGGGCAGGTCATGCCTACTCAACCTGTTGGACTTCTTTGAGAAAGTCACTAAAGCAATGGGTGATGGCAAAATGATTTACACTGCCTACCTTGACCTGGCCAAGGCATTTGACACAATATTCCACTTGGACATTGTTGACAAACTCAAAAGGTTAAGTATAAACCCTTATGTCACCTAGTACATATCCAGCTGGCTCTCAGACAGGACCAATGAAGTTAGAATTGGGGAGTCCACCTCTATAAAGAGGCAGTCACAAGAGTAGTCCCTCAAGGATTGGTCCTGGGACTGCTCCTTTCTGGCATTTACTTCTCTGAAGTCAAAGCTAATGTCATTGGCCTATGGCTGACTAAATTTGCAGATGATTGCAAATTAGGAAGGATCACAGAATCCCCCACCAACACAAATATTCTCCAGAAAGAGCTGATGCAGACAACTTTATTTCTTTACGTATTTATTTATCTGACAATGGTTTATCAGAAAAGTCTGACTGGGCCAGAAAGTGCCAATTTTCAGGGAAGCTCCCAGGGAGAAAAGTTCCACAATCACAATCTTTAAAAAATCAAGTACAAATATTTTAAATCACAAAGTATAATGCTATACTATAAAACATAAGAGTAAAAAAATGTTGTAATGATAAAAACATAGTACTTATTTTTCATAGTAGGATGCAATGAAAAACAGCAACATGAGTTGGAGAAAATATATGAGGAAAAAGTCAAATAACTGGCGTCAGAGCCATGTAGTAAAACTAAATGCCAAGAAATGCATAATAGTAGACTACAAAAAGTCATCCTCCCCTGGTAATTACCAAATTGACAACACACCCCTAAGAGCTGACCAGTAATCAGGGATGTGGGAACACACATAGACAGTAATCTAGCCTTCCACCATCACATGTCTACTGTAGTGAAGAAATAATTCTATGTTGTGCAACTTATAAGAAAAGGTATGGCATCTAAGTCTAAGGATGTCATTATTCCACTGTATTCAAAATTCATCAGACCTATCATTGAGTACAGTGCCCCATTGGTATGTACCTAGCCAGGCATATCCAACAACCGAAATGTCCACAGATGTTCCTCACTAAAAGAATACAGGGCGTAAGTAACAAGTCCTATGCAGACTGCCTCAAGGCCCTATTCCTGTATTCTGTCTCCTGCAGGCTGTTGAAGGGAGATCAATGCATGGCATACAAAATATTGTCAGACCCCAATGTGATGGACCAACAAACAGCACCAATATTGGTCATTCTAAAGTCCTTGCTTGCAATATAAATAGGACCTGCTGAAGAGACTTCATTCAATGTTTTCTATATTTCTGCGTGTTTTTTTTCTATAGGTTTTCATTGAATTTAAACTTTTTTTTTTCCGGGGCTGTACACATGAGAACTGTCATGACAGATTTTTGGAGCTGTTAATAAAATATTTTTTCTGAAATAATTTATTAAGCTGTACATAACTTAGTTTTTATGCATACTTCTACATATTAGATATTATTAGACATGTATATATTTGGGTCACTGTCACAATATCGAAACATGGTTTACCGAAATCATGTTTCGGCGGACACAATTTAGCGAAAGTGCATTTTATCAAAAATGCACTTTTGCTAAATGAGGAGTAAGAAATTAAAGAAAGCAAGAAGTTTGCATGCACCGTTAGTTGTAAATCAGTGTATAGTGTTGATTTACAACTAACGAAGCTATCGCTGACATCGTGGTACAGTGGGGATAAGGGAATATTCCCTTATCCCCACTGTAATGTAATCTCGGAGTGAGAAAAATAAAGTAGGGGGTGGGGGGCACAGCTCCCCACATGGGGGTGCAGGGGGGCTTGCCCCCCTGTATAACACTGTTTAATGTTATTTTTTTTATGTTGATTTCTTTAGCAAAAGTGCATAGTCGACAATATGCGCTTTCACTCAAGTGTATTATCAGAAACACAATTCGACAGATTGTGTTTTCGATAATACAACAGTGACCCATATATTTGTATTTATAGTGTTCTAGTTAGATAATGTTTATGATCATAGGATCATAGGACATTACTAGGCTATTGACCCTGAGACCCTTACAAGCCTAGCCAAGAATTTAGCCCATGTTCCGACAAGTCAGCACCCGATGTTTCCGTCCAGCAGGAGGACAGGTGGAATCCCAGGTGTTTATTTTCTGTTCCCATCCAGTTATCCAGGTTGCACTTAAAAATGGTTAATGAGATACTCTGCTTGACGTGGAGAGGGAGTCTATTCCACAGAAGAGGAGTCTCTGGGACACAAATCTGTCCCGCCAACAACTCCTATTCATGTCACAGACCAGGTTGAAGTTGTGCGTATGGGTTACTTAAGTGGAGTTTGACTTGTGGATATGCAGCAGTCCCCTCAAGGTGGGGTCTGAGATTGCTTTGTATGCCAAACAGATGTCATCTCTGAGGACTCTGTATGAGACATAGTGGAGGGACAGGGCTTTTAGCCTGTCTGTGTAGGGTAGATATTTGAGGCCTTGGATTCTCCTGGTAAGGAATCTCTGTGGTCTCTCCAGCTGCTGCATGTGCTTTGTGAGGTACAAGCCAAAAGGGGCATTATACTCAATAATGGGTCTTATAAGAGAAGAATGCAGGGATGTTATGACCTCCTTGTCCCTGGATGAGATACCCTGACTAATGAGGTGGACCATGTATAAAGCTTTCCGTACAATGGAGGCAATATAGTGGTCAAAAGTCAATTTGGTATAAACCTGGTGCCTGAGTCCCTCACCATTGATTGCTTGCATAGGACCTTGTTATTAATGTGATAATTTGTGGGGGTGTCACTTTCCCCAAAGGGGATGATGATGCTTTTTTTGGCATTCAGTTTGAGGCCACGTTTCTGGCACCAGTCATTTTTTTGGGTGAGACTCTTTTCCAGGATGTCCACATCACTAGCGGAATTGATGACCGCACCCAGTTTGTACCCATCTGCAAACTTGGTCAGCCATAGCCCACTGATTTTGTCCTGCACCTCAGAAAAGTGTATCCCAAACAACAGAGGCCCCAAGTCTGATCTCTGGAGTACACCGCTCATTATGGGTCTATTGCTTGAGGTGGCTTCCCCTATTTTGATTAGGTGGGTTCTATCAGTGAGCCAGTTTGCTACCCATCTGGTAACATATGGACTGTTGCCTAGTTGAGACAGTTTATTATACCTGAGTGAGGAATAGTATTGAAGGATTTGGCCAGGTCAAGGTAGGCAGTGTGCACCATCTTCCCCTCATCCATGGATTTTGATGACTGTCTCAAAGAAGTCAACCAAATTTAACAGGCATGATCTCTCCTTGACAAAACCAAACTGTATGGGATCGAGTGTTTGGAGGTTGCCAATGCCCTTGTGAATGAGGTCCATGATAATCCATTCCATGGCTTTGCAGACCAGGCTAGTTAGGCCGATGGGTCTGTAATTTCCTGGATTGGTGGATGTTCCATCTTTTTGCAAAGGGATGACAGTGGCTGTCCTCCACTCAGCTGAGACAAAGCCGGTACTCAGGCTTTGCTTGAATAGGGTGCCTAGTGGTGCTGCAAGTTCCTGCCTGAGTTCATGTAGGAGGCAGCCTAGGATGTTATCAGGTCCCATTGAGGCTGTATTATTTGCCTTTGAGAGGACAGTGATGACTTGCTCCCTAGAGATAAGGGGAGGGGGGGTAGGTGCTGGGAATGTCCTGATTTACAGATGGGGGGGCAGAGGGGTGAAGTTTTCACTGAACCTGCCTGCCAACAGGTTGGCTATATTTATAGTGTTTTTGTGTGGGGTGTCCTTGACCACCAGCTCTGAGCAGATCTGAGTGCTTCCTTTGAGATTGCGGACATATGGGAAGAAGGCCTTATGATTGTCTTTACTAGATGTGGCCAGTTTGGACTCAAAGTTTGCTTTGGAAGATTTCACTAGTACTCTTATTTGCTTGTTCAGGCTAAGGACAGATTACTTCCAATTAGGCACCTGCTCCTTCTTGGTCCTGGACAGCAATTATTCCTTTTATTATAGAGTTTATTTATTGCAGATGTCCACCAGACAGGTTTACTCTTCCTTGAGGAGGAGGATTTAGTCCTGTCTGGTATTCCTGATTCCATGTGGTTATATAAATGCTCATATAATACTTTGGTGTAGATTTGGACATATGTGCCAGTTCCTATGGAGGGGAAGGGGACTGTGAAGCTGTTTATACCTTTCCTCAGGAGGTTGCAATCAGCTTTGGAGGAGTTTTTTTGTTGGACCCTAGTTGGGGGAGATGGTGACTTTGAAAGTGACTGCTTTGTAGTCATGCAGTGGTTACTCATGTTGGTTAATACCAAGTCCAAGATATTATCACCTGTTGTGGGAGGTGTCAACCAGCCAGTCCAAGGCATTTGCATTGACAAAAATCAAGGAATTTCTGGGTATTTGTGTTTTGACATGAGTAGTTCTTCCAGTCTATGGTTGGATAGTTAAAGTCACCCAGGATCAGGGTAAAGGGTTGAATCTTGATAGATTCAAAGAGGTCCAGATAGGTGAAGTGGGCATCTTGAGTCAAAGCTGGGGGCCTGTAGCTAGCTATAATTTGAATAGGGGTCTTGGCAATGGTTAACTGCATCTGGAGTGTCTCCTGTACGTCATACTGTCTGAACAGCCTGGAGGTGTGTATGTCTTTAATATATATTGCAACTTCACCTTCTTTTGCTTTGCTGCTCATGGTTTAGGGTGTGAATGTGTAATAGGATGATAATAACCTGGTATGGCTGTGGCACTCTCCACAACTTTGAACCAGGTTTTTGTGACTGCACAAAGATCAGCATCTTCTAGGGTTACAAATGCTTGCAATGAGTGCAGTTTCATGCTTTGACTCCTAACGTTTAACAGCGTGACCTTTAATTTGTATTTTGATTAAATTGTCATGTTGGTAGTTTTGACCTCATGGCATTGCCTAAAAAAGGCACTTTGGGGGAGGCAAAAGCCTTTGCCAGAAGCCTGAAGCCCATAGGAGACAGATGCAGGCCATCTCTGGAAAAGCATCGTGGTCTGTTGATCATGTCTTCCCAGGCTGTCAGGTACTGGATCCCCTTGGAATGACAAGGCATAGCTGTGTTTTTAATTATCTATTCAGTTTACTTAAATACCTATGTATATGATTTTAGTTCTTGTCACAGAGCTGATGAAGGCTTTATTGCATTAGTTAGCCGAAAGTGATTTTAGTTATACGTCAGTCTTTTTTTTTCTTATTTGCATGTTATACTTTTCCTAATACCTGATTTGGGAATGTGGGGTGCAAATAGGTAGTGTTTTCCTTGACTAGGATTTAGTTTGACCTAATTAGTAGTAGTGTGAGTGTGTGGGTACTTGCTGTTCTAAAATGCACTTTTTATGGCCCTGTTTATATTGTTTGCCTTGAATAGGCTCATTTAAAATTAAACAATTTATATGTTTTCCACACTTACTTCTAAGTTTATATAAGCTGATATGTTTAACTTTGTAAAATATGTCAGATTTTTTGTTACTGAGGATCCCTTGCCTGTAATGAATAAAGGCTTTTTGCTTTGGAACACTACCTTAGTTTTATGGGGGTTTTTTTTCAGGAATTATTGCGACTAAGCTCATCAGTGAAGTTAGAAAACCACTATTTTTTTTCCTTAACACTCGTGGTGGTGAGATTGGAACGAGACAGATTCCTAAACTTGTTCATGTTTTACTTTAGTCATTTACACTAACAAGCAATGTATGCATGAGTCTCAGACATGTCAAGGACAACTGGATGACTGAGTAAACTGGGTAAGGAGAGGGTGCTGTATTCAGTGCTGTGTGAATAGACTATGTGGTGGTGGATACTGCAGATGCCATAGTCTGTGAATGTGGACGCTGGGACACAGCACTATCAGAAGTTGCAGCAGCATTGTGGTAGGATCAAATGGACAGGTCTATGGTACTCCCCAGAGAGATTTGTGCTGACCATCCAGGCCCCAGTCCTTGGAAAGAACCCTCTCCTGGGAAGATTACAGGCACAATTCACACCAGGCTGAGATGATGAGAGCTCTGTAATCACATACGGTGGCTCATGTTTTGACTAAACTCAGCACAAACACCTATACATCCACATTACAATGCACATCCCTCAACACTGAATGATATAGTGAAGGTAGTGGTGCATGTTCCTGACAATGCCCTCCCTCATCAACAGCAGCCCTATCAATAGAGACACAGGTGGACTGGCAACAGGATGTGCACTGGCAGAGTTATGTGGCTGCACAGGAGCACCAAGCAAGGTATGTTCCCAACACCATGTCCATCATGTACATGTGGCTCATGCACTCCCTCCGGTCATCACCCTAACTAGTCCATATTTGTGAGTGCTTGCCCATCATTATAGCTATGCACAAAAACTTGTTAGTTACAATAGACAGACCTAACCTGGGAGACATATGGTACCAATTAATGCTCAGACACCATGAAAACATCCAATAAAGTTGTCATCTTAATCTGTAGAGCTTGTGGCAACCAAATTGGATTGTGTTGCAGAGAATGCCATCCTTTCTCAGATAGATCTATCTACATATTCCTGTCCATGTGTATCAACCTATGTTTCTGGGCAGGGAGGGTGCACAGACACAAAAGCTGTGTCTATGGAATAGCTTAAGGATGTAACTATCATATTGTACATGTCTACAACTGACACTGTGGCTCCTGACCATTCTGAGATTAAGCTACCCTCATCATCATAATCGGGCAGTTGGCCCATATCAGGCACCCCTATATGCATGATGAAGGATGCTGATAACACAGCACCCATGAAAATACCAAAACAGATCACCAAACCAAGGTTAAAACCCTTCATCAGTAGCTGTAGTCCTGTGAAGAAAATACTGCTATGTAATATAGTGATGCATGAAAAGAATAGGCAACATATTTTGTGCCAGTGGCCTCTGAACTTGAAGCCCAAATGTTCCTGAAAATTAGATTGTTGTTATTGTAAGTTCTATTAACCTACAAATTGAGCTACTTTAGCACAAAGTTTTCCATGTTAGGCAAACTCACCAGAAGTATCACCATCAGAGGTGCATGCTAGCCTTCTTATGTCTGCACTAATGTCAATCCTCCACCAAGGATTGTGAAACTGTCCAGACATCCCCATGCAGAGAGGCCAGGAACTCCTCAATATCTGTTACTGGTGATTTGATCAATGTACTACTTCCACCAACTCTCCACTCCTGTACCAGCCAGCATAGCTCTCAACCTCTTAGCACAATAAATCTGGACAAAGCCTCAAAAATAGGGACAAATTTTAAATATTGCTCTATAAATTTAGAAAGCTGCTAGAATAAATTATATCGTATCAACATGCATATACTGAAGGATATGTAGTCTGAAACTCAAATAACTCTCATTATTTAGTGAATTAATTCCTCACTAATTTGCCACAAAAATCCATAAAATTACAAATTTTATGAGGAACAGACCAAAAATATGAGGCAAAAATCTGGGCAGTCTACGAAAATCTGTAAAGTTGAGAGGTATGCCAGGCAGGCTGTCCAAGTTTTGGTAGTACTGACCATGTCAATGTTTTGTTGTCTTACATGAAATGAACTTCCTTTCTGGCCATCAGCAGTATTTACGTCAAGTCACATCTTAACAGGCAGAGACACTGAAGAATCCAACAGATCTTTCACGAATGATCATCCACTGACCGTTGAGATTGAATGCCTGTTGCAGAATCACATTCTCTGCATGGAAAAACTTGCATTTCCTGTGTTTCTCACATTTTGCCATGAATCATCTGAAAATTAAAAGAAATATAGCTGCGAGAAATATTATGCTCCTACCTGTCATTGCCCTACACAGCAAATACCTCTAGTGAGCTGGGGTGGCAAAAAACATGTGAGAATAAAATATGTTAGCATTGCTACACACACATGTAAATGAGAGATTCATGTCAAGGTGTGCTGTATGAACAGTCAGAATTTGTTCAGCTCATACTTTGTAGGGACATAACTATAAATATTGGAAGTCTGCATGGTTTCTGCATAAAGTTCTACAGTTTATACGCTACTTCTCACACTGCTATCTGTTCCTACCTTCCCAACAAACAAACACAGAATCAACTTTACAGAGCACTTGAAGTGACCTGCATGCATCTCTTGTTGTAAAGGCATTTGTTATGTATTAAGTGTTCCTCTAAGTAGTGTACACAATGCACATTTCCCCCATTATACCAACAGAACATAAAACAAGTCAGTAACATAGCAATTAAAGTTGAAATTTACACACTGTGCAAGTCCTTAAAAAGTACTTGTTATGAGTCAGTGCTTGGTTTATAAATTTCCATGGACTGTGACAGCTCACAGAACAAACGTAAATGACATGAAAGTTAGCCTGCTCCTCATATTAATCCACCCCTTTTTTTCCTGGGATGGCAGTAGACCAACAATCAAGATAACACTTCCCAGCAGAGTGACAAGATTATTGCACCTTGAAATAACAACATAAACATTCTGCATAATAATTGTCTGTCTGGGATATCTTGAGGAATCATAAAAATACACGGGTAATTGATAATATATTTTCTAGACACTTAACCTTTCATAAACAATTGCACTTACAAATCTTTCATAGCTATATTCAAAAATGCTCAGTCTGATGCTTATCAATCTTTTGTAGCATGATGAAGCCTATGACAGATGTGGGAGCTTATATGGCAGAATGTCAAAGTTTCTAACATTCATGCTAATGAGGACCGTTCTAATGAATATTCCTGAATCACAATTTTTTCTCATTGCATCAATAACCAATGCCATACTGTGATGCTCACTCACTGATGTGTACAGTAACCAATGCCACATTAAGAGGCTCACTCACTGATGTGTACAGTAACCATTGCCACATTAAGAGGCTCACTCACTGATGTGTACAGTAACCAATGCCACATTAAGAGGCTCACTCACTGATGTGTACAGTAACCAATGCCACATTAAGAGGCTCACTCACTGATGTGTACAGTAACCAATGCCACATTAAGAGGCTCACTCACTGATGTGTACAGTAACCAATGCCACATTAAGAGGCTCACTCACTGATGTGTACAGTAACCAATGCCACATTAAGAGGCTCACTCACTGATGTGTACAGTAACCAATGCCACATTAAGAGGCTCACTCACTGATGTGTACAGTAACCAATGCCACATTAAGAGGCTCACTCACTGATGTGTACAGTAACCAATGCCACATTAAGAGGCTCACTCACTGATGTGTACAGTAACCAATGCCACATTAAGAGGCTCACTCACTGATGTGTACAGTAACCAATGCCACATTAAGAGGCTCACTCACTGATGTGTACAGTAACCAATGCCACATTAAGAGGCTCACTCACTGATGTGTACAGTAACCAATGCCACATTAAGAGGCTCACTCACTGATGTGTACAGTAACCAATGCCACATTAAGAGGCTCACTCACTGATGTGTACAGTAACCAATGCCACATTAAGAGGCTCACTCACTGATGTGTACAGTAACCAATGCCACATTAAGAGGCTCACTCACTGATGTGTACAGTAACCAATGCCACATTAAGAGGCTCACTCACTGATGTGCACCACAACCGATGCCATGCAGATATGTTACATAAATAATGCTTTTCTTTTCTCCCAACCTTTTCTCCTCTTGTCTTTTTAGTATTTGCTTTGATGCTTTTTGTTTTATACCTATCTCTTTATGTTTCTATTTTCTGCATCATCTGCTATGGTTCTGCTGGTAGCAAGGCCCAGATCCACATCACCCATCAGGCCCAACGTCAGCACTCCACATGGTTCTGGATCTGCCTCCCCAATGGGTGCTGAAGGGTGGCCTAGTTGCGCATCTCTAGTTGTGTTTGGTGGTCACTGAACAGTGAGGAGTGCTTTTGTAACCCTCAATGGTACTGCCAGGGGTATGCAATTTGCCATGTGGTGAGAGTTGGTGGAGCTGGACCAGTAGCTGAAAGCCAGCACTGGATGTCTGTAGATGGCCCAGTAGGGAGGGAAGACAGGGTGCTGGCAGATCTCTCCCTGGGTCTAGTCCAGGCAGTGTGAAAAAAGAAGGGTTATACTCACCCTTTTCCCCATACAGTTGTTCCCTTTCCTAGTGTGTCACCTCCATCACCTGTATGTTGACCAGTCCTCCCATAACCAATGTCCTACATTTCTCTGCATGCCTATAATTCCACTTTTACCACCACCAAATGTAGCAGCCCCTCCTTTGTCAGTTTTTGTCTGTTTTATGGGTTTTTTGCCCCCTACATCCTCCCCCTTTTTCCTTCTCAAGAAATGTGTGTCTGCCCCAGCATAGAAAGTATACCCTTCCTTTCCATCCTCACTCACATCCTTATAGCTCCTGTTTCCTTATGTATAGCTTCATAGGTACTTACCAGGCTATTGATCTGTGAGGATCCTAAGAGGCCCAGCCTTACAGTCCCATGCTAGATTTTAGCCCTTATATTTCATATACCAATAACCCAAAGATGAGCTGAACATAGATGCTTCATGTATCCAAGAGGGACAGGGGTGGTATAAGTTTGCCTCACCTTGGGGGACATAGATGTTTGCACTGTGACTGAGACATGGTTTATATCAGTGGAGCGCACTTCAGCTGTGCTGGGCCATAGTGCCTTCTACAGACTGACACCACCTACAATGCAAGTGAGAAAAGAGTGGAGGTCCCTCAAAGTTTCTCTGGAAGAGTCTAACATCTAGGCAGGTTAATAACTTGATGCATTAAAATTTCTTCATATTCATCATACCATTAGTATATTCCTTTACCACATTATAAACAGTTATAGAACTCCCTATATGAACCAAAATAGCCACATTGCCTACTTAAAAGAGTTGGAATTACATAACATTAAACCCAAAACCATTTTCTTACACTTCCTCTAGTGTGCAAGTACAGAATTTCCTGGACTTTGTTAATATAGATGCTCAGTAACAACTAGTGAGTGTACCCACTAAAGGAGGCAACATCCTTGACCTGATCCTTATAAATATGGGAGAGTTATGGTCTGCACTTTGGATCTCATCTTTACTCATCAGATCAGAGCATGAAACTTTCCCTTGAAATAAAATTGAAACCAGAGATTTCAGCAGCCATTACAATGTTTAGAAATTTCTCCAAAGAAAGTATCCTTCTTCTAATCTTTACCCTAACAAGCTTTAGCACCCCCAAAACCTGATAAAACCTGCTGAGTATACGGAAATGTACACTACTAACTTGTACCAGCATGTCAGCAATGTCACAGAAACAGCAGTACTCTGTAGGAACAAGTGTACGGGTAACCCCAGAAACAAAACTCCCTGGTGGAACCACGGCATTAACAAGCTTTACATTAAAAGAAGATAATTTCAGCCAAATATAAAAACAGTACCTTACAGCAGGCTAGATCCATCATTAAAATAAAAAAGCAACTCAGGAGGTTAATTAAATCCACAAAAGCCAAGTCTGAGGCAAATAGCCACCCATGTAAAGAACAACCATAAAGCCTTCTTTAGCTAAGCTCACAACCTCAAAATCTCTGTTTGAGCTGATTGTGAACCACATCACTTCCACAAAAGCTGAAGACATAGCAAACATAACTAGATGATAAATTCAGCTACAACTTCACTACTCTTTCACTCCCCACCTGTTATCTCTCAAGAAATTCCAGTAACTAATACCCCCCAGCTTTCATGCAGGACCAAACTAGGTGCAAACCCTCACATTGCCTATGGGATTGCCAGCTGGTTTACAGACAGGACTCAGGAGGGGAATCTACCTCGACAAAAAGTCTCACCAGTAGACTCCTACAGGACTCAGTGCTGGGACTGCTTCTTATTGGCATTTATTTCCCTAAAGCAAAGGCAAACACCAGTGGTCTCTGACAACATTTTTGGATATCTGCAAGTCAGAAGCCCTCAGTAAATCCTCATATGATTCAGTCATCTACAGGAAGGCTTGTCCCAAACAACTGGAGCCAGAGTCATAGACTAAAACTAAATTCCAAAAAGTACATTATCATATTCCCTGGGAAATCCATTACGCCAGGAAATTACTACACTCTCAATACACCCTGAAGAGTTGACCCACTAGTTTGCGACTTGGCAACATATGTGGACAGTGACCTAGCATTCAAACAACATGTGAACATATTGGTAAAGAAGTCCTAACATACTGAGCAGCTTATAAACAAAGGGATAGCTTCCAGACCCAGGGATGTCATTATCCTCATTTATGCTGCTGTTATCAGGCCAGTCATTCAGTATTATTCCCCCCCTTTGCCATGTATCTGGCCAGACAAGCAATAACTCAAATGCCCACAAAGGTTCCTCACAAACAGAATACAGGACCTAAAACATATGCCCCATATGGACCACCTCAAAGCACTGTCACTGCATTTGGTATGCTACTGTCTGGTGAGATGGGACCTGTGTCTGGCTTATAATGCATCTTCTCACCCAGTAGTGATGGACCAATTGCACATATGCAAGTGAAATGGTATCAGAAAAATCGTTCTAAGAATGTAAACCTATTTGTCAACTTAAATAGAATGGTTTGAAGAGACAGGTACATATCTCAGAGGTTACCATTACTCTGGGACAGATTCCCCATCCATATAAAGCAAAGTTCATCCCTGTCCCTATTCAAGCATAACCTGGATCTGTGGATGGAAATGAGGAAATTTACCCCAGGAACTGCCCCCTTTACTACTAATGGAAAGAGGAAGCACGTTAATGGGCCTTCCACAATATGGTCACTATAAACACTCATGGTTTTACTCTATAAGTAATCATTATCTCTCCCAGGGCTAATCACTATCCTATTGGTAAAATATCAGTATAGACCTTGGAATAGTTTATGGGTAATTTGAATTAAAGGCATAATTGGCTAGGCTTACAATGGCTGACAAGGGCAATTAACCTAGTATTCCTCTATGAATCTATGAACAAAGCAGGTGCAGTATCAAGTTCTGAGACATAAAAATTACTTATTTTAAAACTTTGCATCACTCCACACTATTCTCATCAATTCAGTAAGTTCATTTTCTAATCCTTCCTTAAGCAATGCTCCTGTTAAGTTTTCACTTGCATATTAATATAGTTCATGATGTCTTTTTTAAAGTTGTGAACACATTTTCCCTAGTAAACTCTGTTTGCCTTCAGGTGACAAGTTAAGTCCAGATCACATCTTCCTGAATTTGTGGTAGCTTAGTTACATTCTGTAACACTTATCTATGAAAAAAGTAGAGCTAATTGTCAACAGTGATTAAAGGAGAACCACACCCAAAAACTGGAAAAACATGTTTTTCATCACATCTTGAAAGTTTCAGCATTACCATGTCTTTATCAAAGTAGATGGTGACTCTTATTTGCTAATTTTTTATACCCCAAAATGACCCAAAAGGGGGCTGCCATGAGTACCATGATTTTGTTTCACAGTCAATGCCTTTGCCTTCCTGGTGTCATTTTAAAGAGACAGAAAGAAGCCCCTATGGTTAGGGGATCATTAACTGTGTCCTTTTCATATCATCAGTTTGTAACATTGCTGTGAGTGCCTACTTTGCACTGTCAGCATCAGTCCACATGTTTAATTACTTTGCTTAATTTGATTTTCATTACTGGCCAGCCCATCTCTGATGCAGCCTTTTAAGGAATGTTTGAATGACAGGCTTCAAAATGTAGCTAAGTTAATTGTTCTTTTCAAAGTAACATCTGTAGTCCACTGTTCAAGTGTGAGAAATCTGACCCTGGTGATTAATAGGTGTCACTTGGGCTAAGATGGTTTGCATTGTAATTCACAATTTAAAATAATATAGCTTGAATTAAATTCTTTGATGTTGATATTCTTCCTCAACTCACTGACTTGTCTAAACAAAACAATGTATACAACGCAAAAAGGTTCTTACAAACCATCAGAAGAAACATGCACTTTTACAGAAAAATACAGTGTAGAAAAAAAGCAAAATCAAAAACAAAGTAAGAGGCGTCATAAGGACATCTATCTTTGTGGCACTGAGAATTTGATTAAAAGGACAGACATTTGCATTTGAAAACTAAGCTTGAAAGCCCTGCTTTTATTCAGACTCCAGATTACACTAATTATCTGTGGTATGATGCTGGAAGTCTGTAACTGATAAAGCATATTTAAATGTCATTTTTTTAAGAGGCATTGTTTTCTGAATGGCTCTTTAGTTGAGTTAAGTGACCTTTCCTAATTACTCTGTCACTCTTATAGGTTCATAGGATATTACTAGCCTATTGACGTGAGGCTCCTTACAAGCCTAGCCATTTAGACCCAATACACTAGATAAGAAATGATGACTTTGCCCAAATAGGAGATAATGTGTATGCCCAAATTTTACAAGCAATTACCCATGTTCAGGAGAGAAGCCGAGGCAGCCCCCAATAGAAATTTACCATTCCCCATCCAGTTGTCCAAGCTGTGTTTAAACAGGGTCATACAGGTGCTCTGCTTGATATGAATTTGGAAACCTTTTTCAGAGGAGTGACAACCTCTTCAGAGATGTATCTGTCTCTCCAGCAGGTCCTATTTATGTTGAAAGCTAGATTAGCTGTCTGAAGCAGGTGACTATAGATGCATTTGACTTACACATGTGCAGCATTTCCATCAGATGTGGGTCTATACCTCTCAAGTGTATCTCATTTCCGGTCATTAAAAGTTCATGTTCTTCAAAGTTCCACTTTGAAAGGGTCTGTCACACATTCAATATTAGCAATTTTTTAAACTGATATCCATGGTAAATGGAAATAAATCATATTAATTCATTAAAAGATCTTTTTTTATAAGTAATACCAGTGTATTTTAACAATCTTATGACCTTCCCTGTTGAAGCTGTTAGTAAGCCATTAGTATGTGTTCCACATTTTGCCCATTTGTTCCACATTAGGAGGGCTACTGTTCCTCATTTTGAAGATAGAGGTTTGAGAGCTATGTGTGGGTCAGAAAAGGCCCTGTAAGCCAGACATAGGTCATCTCTAAGTAGTCTATATGTCACAGAGTACAATGATAGTGACTTCAATCTTTCCACATAAGACATGTACTGGAGACCCTGAATTTTCTTACTTCAAAATCTCTGAGGTCTCTCAAGGTGCTGAAAGTGTCTGGGATGGTACATACCAAATGGCGCATTATACTCTATAGTAGGCCTGATGAGGGTCAAGTACAGGGGAGTTATGACCTCTTGTTCTTGATACAGTGCCTTTGCTAATCAGGTGAGCAACATAGAATGCCTTCTTCACCACAGTAGATTAGTGGGTCAAACTTGAGGTCACAGTCAACTTGTGTTCCCAAGTCTCACTACTGAATTGGTGCTTAGGGTATTATTGTGTATTTTATAGTCAACAGGGACATTGTTTTTGCTGAAGGGAATGATGATGCATTTTTTTAGCATTTATTCCATGGCTTTGACAACAGTCACCAGTCTGTGTATGCCCTTCTGAAGTATGGAGACATCATTCGGGGATAGCACTTAATTTGCAGTCTTCCACAAACTTGGTTTGCTACAGTCCCTCCATTTTGGTCTTGAACTTTGAGAAGTATATGCCAAACAGGAGAGGGCTCAGCACAGACCCCCTGTGGGACTCCACTGGAAAGAGATCTGCTGGTAGGAGTTTCCCACTTTGACTGAGAGTACTCCATCTGTGAGCCAGTTTGCAACCCACCTGACAACATATGGATTGATATTCAACTGGGTAAGTTTTTGTATAATGCCCGAGTGCGGGATTATATTGAAGGCCTTAGCCAGGTCAATATAGGCTGTGCGTACAACTTTGCCTTTATCTGTGGCTCTGGTCACTTTTTCAAAGAAATCCGCTAGGTTTAGTAGGCACAACCTGCCCTCAACAAAGCCAAACTGGGATGGATCGTGGGCTTGGAGATCATCTATATTCTTATTTATGAAGTCCATGATGATTTGTTCCATAGCCTTACAGATGAGTTTGGTTAAATTTATAGGTCTATAGTTACCCGGCTCAGTATCCAAGCCACCCTTGTGAAGGGGGATAACAGTCGCTGTTTTTCATTCAGTGAGGACAAAATCAGTACATAGGCTGTTTTTGAATAGGGTGCCTAATGTGGTAGGTAGCTCTTGTTTTAGAACATTAACAACACAGCCCGGATGCCATCTGGTCCCATAGAGGCTGTACTCTTGGCTTTGGACAGAGCAATGATCATTTGCTCTTTGGAGATGCAGAGAGGAGGAGATGGTGATTATATGGTTTATGGTATGATTTGAGGGGGGGATAGAGGGGTGAAAATTTCCTCAAACCTGTCTGCTAGCAAGTTTGCAATTTCCACAGGGTCAGTGTGTGTGATGCCATCCACAGTTATTTCAGCACACATTTGGTTCCTACCTTTTATGTTGCGGACATAGCTGAAGGAAGCCTTATGATTATCCTTGGCTATGGTAGCTAAATTTTTCTCGTAGTTGCACTTTGAGGCTTTTAGGAGCAGTCTTATTTGCTTGTTTAGACAAGGAGGGTGCTGTTCCAGTTCTGAGATTACACTTTTGTATTTTTAGACAGCAACTTCTTTATCTTATTGTGTAATCTATTAATGCTAGATATCCACCAGGGTGGTTTGTTTTTCTTTTCTTGGGGAACGAGCTTTCATCCTGTCAGGCACAGCTGTGTCTATACATTTGCTTAAGTGTTTATTCAGGCCAAAAGTCTATGCTTTAGCATAGCTGCTGTTGTCATCTTTGGAAACTAGAGCTTGTAATTCATTTGTGCCATCCCTTAGGAGGGTATAGTCAGCTTTGGTATAGTTTTTTAGCCTGACATCTGCTATGAGGGGTTCTGGTGTTACTGCTGCTTCAAGAGTGACTGGCTTATGGTCATTTTTAACCAGTGTGGGCCTTACACTTAAGGTATTGTAACAATCACTCATATTGGTGAGGGCCAAGTAGACTATTTGAGCCCCTTGTGAGATAATGCACTATTTGTTCCAAGGTGTTTGATTTTACAAAATCCAGGAACTTTTGTGAGAGTGTGTTTGGACTCATACAAGTTTCCCAGTCAGAGGATGCATAGTTTAAATCACGCATGGCTAGAGTATTAGGTTGCACTTGGATTGTCCAAAGGAGATTCAAATAAGCTGTGTGGGCATCGTGGTTCATGGAAGAGGACCTGTAACTGATGATGACTTGAAGGGATGGTGGTCTTGCCCATGGTAATTTGGACTTGGGATAACGCCAGAGGTATCCTGTCTTACCAGTCTAGAGGCTTAAATATCTTTAATAAAGATAGTTACTCCACCTCCTTTGGTTTTCACACCTTCAATTTGCGGTCTGAAAGTGTAGAAGGCATTGTAACCTTGCAGGGCTGGAGTGCTTTCTGCAGCCTTGAACCAGGTTTCACTGACTACACAGATATCAACATCTTCCAGGTAGAGGAGTGCTTCCAGAAACTGCAGTTTCTGATTTAAACTCCTAGTGTTTAGCAGCATGCCCCTTAATTTCTTTGTGTTAGACATTTTTACGGCAGAAATGTTGTTGTTGTAACTTTGCATAAAAAAGGCATTATTGGGGAGGCAAATGCTTTTGCCAGCACCTGAAAGCCTAAAGGTGCCAGGTGAAGACCATCTCTGGCAAAGCAGCATGGTCTATCAGCCATGTCATTCCAGGCTGACAAAAACTGGATCCCCTTAGAATGACACCAGAAACTAAGCTAATTATTGATGTCAATCATTTTCTGTTTATATTGTGGTATCATCCTAGGTGAAGGTAAAATGCAGTTCAAAGCTAGAAGCATACCTGCCTGGGACACATGTTCAGAGGGTTCCATCATGTCTGTCTTCATACAGTCCAAAGAGGTACATTTCAAGTCATTCACACCAGCATGAACTATGATGGAGTCATAACAGTACTTGTTGAGAGACTTAAGTGCATGCGTGACCTGATGGAGCCTGGCACCAGATAGACAGTTGACTGTAACCTTCTCCTTGTTCAGCCTGGTGAGTAGGGCATCTGTGTATCCCACTGTTGAGTCACCTGTAGCTAAGACATTTGGATTGAATGTGCATTGCCTTAAGGGCGTTGTTGGTGAGACACTGGTGTGAGTGTTTTTATGTGTATTGGGTGCTTGGGGTGTAGTGCTAGGTGTCACCTGTTTGTGTTATGGAGGTCTGTGGTGTTTTGGTAGGTTGCTGGAACGTACCTTAGCATACGATGGTTTGTGTGTTTGGTGCATATTATGAGCAGGGGGAGTGGTGTGTGAGGAGACAACCTGTTCAGTGTTGCTGTTCTGGGCACGAGAGCAGTGATTCTAGATTTTTAGTATAGGTGTATCTCTCACAAATGGTACTTGAGTGATTAAGGAGTAAAGAGTTGTCAGTGTACCTGAGGCAGTTGCTACACTCTCAGTAGATCTATGTCAAACAGACTGGCAGAAGAAAGAGAGGGATACTGGCAGTCTATAATGGAGGGTTTGTTCCTGATGACTCAGCAGGGGAAGAACAGAGGGGGTCGGGTTAGTTTTTTTTTTTACAGAGACTAAACAATGAGGTGCACAGAAGGAGGTTGGTACTTAGGAGGGATTTCTCATGTCTGCTGTTATTAACTTAAATGTTAGTGGGGCTGGTAATAGGCTCTCAGGATACTTGGGTGGATCACAAACACTTTCAAGGGAAAAATTGTCTATTCACAGTTTTGCATCTAAAACCACCAGTGGTTAGCCCTCAGCAAGGTAGTGAGTGTACGTGTGCTGTGCACAAACAAACAGCAAAGCAATTAAACAAAGAAACCCAATAGTAAAGGACAAAACTGAGCATTGGATTAGTCCTACAGTATGCTCCTGCCACGAAGCATGTAGGGGGCACTCAAAAAAAAAGATATCCTAGCTTTTGTACTCAGTCCAACAATCAGAACTGGATCCAGCAAGTCTGAATCTAATCCGAACTACAGTCACAGTAGTGCAAACGGAACTTCCAGTAAGTAAATGCAGCAGTACAGTTTATAAAAAAAAAAAAAAAAACGGAACTTTCAGTTAATAAAGCAGTACAGTTCCTAATGCAAAAAAGATAAAATGAACACCAGTCACAAAATGCAGGAAAAAAATAATTTAAAAATAACTTAGCATTTGTATCTCTCTCAGGTGCCATTTAATGAACAGAGGAGCAGCAGCTGGGATCCTATCTTTCTGGAGCTTTTTTAAAACAAATGCAGACCTGCACAAATGTGGGTTTTAAGTAATAATCAACAACAAAGCAGAAATCCAATAATAAAGCTCAGAACTGAGCCCTGAATCAATAACTTTTGAATGGATTAGTCCTACTGCATGCTCCTATCACAAGGCATAGGGAGGGCACTCGAAAAAAAAAATATCCTAGTTTTAGTAATCAATCCAGCATTCAGAACTGCATCCAGCAAGTCTAAATCCAGTTCAAACTACAGTCACAGAAGTAGAAATGTAACTTCCAGTAAATAAATTTATAGCAAAAAAAATGGAACTTTCAGTTAATAAACCAGTACAATTCTTAATGTAGAAAAGATTAAATGCACAGCAGTCACAAAGTGCAGGAAAAAACAGTTTAAAACTAACAGTGTTTGTAGCTCTCTTGGTGCCTTTTAATGAACGGAGGAGCAATGGCTGGCAGCCTATCTCTCTGTAGCTTTTTTTTAAAACAGGCACAAACCCGCGCAAACGCGGGGTTTAGGTAATAATCAACAGCAAAGCAAATAAAGCCTTAGTAGCTTTTGTGATGTAACAAGAGAAATGCAGGAAAGAAAGGCAAACAATTATTAAATGATAAAGGAACAAAATCTTCACAAGTGGACTAATGGAGTATTACCAGGTAAAATTGAGATAAACTAAGAGTAAAAAATAGCACACTGACACACAGCTGAAAATAAAAGGTGTTTAATAAAGGTAAGCACGGCCATCATCAAATGATCACTACATCAGACCATAATATATAAACAAAAGCAGATTAAAATAAATACACAACCATAACTAATCAAAATAGGTTAAAACATATACATCCAATCAGAACACTTCCTGAAACAAAGATATGCTAAACAGAATGAATGGCAGTAATATCCAATCAGAAACACATTTCAGACAATGCATCCAATGAATAAAGAGCAATAGAGACACTGGATTGGGTAAAAGAAAACCTATACAAATCTTTAAACAATATTAAAATAAGTAAAAGCAGCATCAAGTAAGCAATGCATTTCAAATGTTTTATTCAAGCAAAAAAAAAACAATACTATTCCTCTTGATTGGTTACTAAAAACAAGCTAAAATCATGGAAAAAACTATTGACCAAAACACCCCTCAAAATGAAAATAATTTAGTTAGGCTGTGTGACTTTAACATAAATTTAATTTAACATTAACATAAATTAAATTACATTAATTAAATTAATAAATTAAATTACGAGTGTCTCAATCAGCCATGACATGAACTACATAATTTGTCCCTGTATCAGGATGTATAAAGAAGTAACTATCATTCAAAAAAAAAAACACAGTATTTGCATTTACCACAAAGAGATCGTTTATACTGTGGCATTATTCTGGGTGAGGGTAGTATGCTGCTCAAGGCTAGGGACATACCTGCCTGTGACACACACTCAGAGAGCTCAACCATGTCTCTCTTCATATAATACAGTGTGGAATGTCCCAGGTCATTCACACCAACATGAACTATGACAGAGTCATAATGGTACTTGTTGCTGCAAGACCTGAGTGCATGTGTAATCTGATAAATCTTGGCACCTGACAGGCAGCTGACCATGACTTTGTCCTTGTCAAGCCTGGTTAGTGGGACATCCGTGTGTCTCACTATTGAGTCTCCACTGACAAGAAAACCTGTTTTTTGAGGGTTTCGCCTTACAAACTTGGTGGGTGAGTCACTGCTATTGCCTTGTGTCATGGATACTGTGGGAACTGTGTTAGTTGTAGCAGTGTTGTGTTTTGGAGGTCTCTGGTGTTCAGGTAAGTTTTTCCAGAAAAGCTCTGCTTATGTAGATTTTTGTGCTTGATGCATACTGTGTATACGAGTAATGGTACTATGTGATATGTAGTGGTGGTGAGTTGACAACCTCTTTCATATTCCTCTTTTGAATGTGAGAGAACATGGATTCAAGATTCTTGGTGTAGATGCATCACTCAAACTGTACAAGAGTGAGTTATTAGCAGAGGGTTGTTGGTGAATTTTTAGAAATTTCTCCAAGACAAATGTCCTACTTCTAAGCAATACCCTGACAAGTTTCAAACCCTTCCTCCCCAAAACCTAATAAACTCTCCTGAGTAAATGGAAACATAAACCACTAACTTGTACAAGCATGTCAACAGTTTCACAGAAACAGCAGTATCCTGTAGTAACAAATGTAGGGCTAACCCCAGAAACAAAACTCCCTGGTGAAACCACGGCATTAACAAGCTTTACATTAAAGGAAGATAATTCCAGCCAAATATAAGAACAGTACCTTACAGGAAGCTAGCTCCATCATCTTTAAAATAAAAAAAGCAACTCAGGAGGTTAATTAAATCCACCAAAGCCAAGCTTGAGGCAAATAGCCATCCATGTAAAAAACAGCCATAAAGCCTTATTTAGCTAAGCTCAGAACCTCAAAATCTCTGTACAGCAGTGTGTTGAGCTGATTGTGAACCACATGACTTCCACAAAAGCTGAAGACATAGCAAACATACTACATGATAAATTCAGCTACAGCTTCACTACTCTTTCATCCCCCAGCAATTATCTTGCAGGGAATTACAGTAAGTGACACCCCCCCCAGTTTTCATGCAGGACCAAGCCATGTGTAAGCCCCCACATTGCCCATGGGATTGCCAGCTGGATTACAGACAGGAATCAGGAGGTCAAACTAGGGGAATCTACCTCGACAAAAAGTCTAGTCAGCAGTGGATTCCTACATGACTCAGTGATGGGACTGCTCCTGTTTGGCATTTATTTTCCTGAAATAAAGGCAAATACCAGTGGTCTCTGACAAAGATTGTGGACATCTGGCAATTAGTTGCCCTCAATAAATCCTCATATGATTCAGTCATTCTACAGGAAGGCTTGTCCCAAGCACACAACTGGTGCCAGAGCTATAGACTTAAACTAAATTACAAAAAGTGCATTATTATATCCCTTGGGAAATCCATTATTCCAAGAAATTACTACATTGACAATACACCCCTAAGAGCTGACCCTGTACTTTGTGACTTGGCAACATATGTAGATAGTGACCAAGCATTCAACCAACATGTGAGCATATTGGTAAAGAAGCCCTAATATACTAAGCAGCTTATAAACAAAAGGATAGCTTCCAGACCCAGGGATGTCATTATCCCCATTTATGCTGCTGTTATCAGGCCAGTCATTGAGTATAATCCCCCCTTTGCCATGTGTCTGGCCAGACATAAGAAATAACTCAAATGTCAAATATAATGCAGCGCCTAAAACATATGCCCTGTATGGACAACCTCAAAGCACTGTCACTGCAATCGGTATGCTACAGTCTGCTGAGATAGAACCTGTGTTTGGCTTATAAGTCATCTTCTCACCCAGTATTGATGGACCTATTGCACATATACAAGTCAGATGGTATCAAAAATAATCTTTCCAACTTAAACAGAATGGTTTGAAGAGACAGGTACATATCTCAAAGGTTACCACTACTCTGGAACAGATTCCCCATACATATAAAGCAAAGTTTATCTCTGTCCCTATTCAAGCATAACCTGGATCTGTGGATGGGAATGAGGAAATGTACCTCAGGAACTGCCCCCTGTACTACTTATGGACAGAAGAAGCAATTTAATAGTCTTTACACAATATGCTCCCTATCAATACTCAATGGTTTTACCCTATAAGTAATCATCTTCTCACCCAGGACTAATCAATATCCTATCAGTAGGATATAAATATAGACCTTGAAATAGGGTAAGGGTAATTTCAACTAAAGGGATAATTGGCTAGGCTTAGAATAGCTCACAAAGGTAATTAACCTAGTACTCATCTATGAATTTTGAACAAAGCAGGTGCAGTATCGAGTTCTGAAACATAAAAATTACTTATTTTAAAACTTTGCATCACTCCACACAATTTTCATCAATTAAGTAACTTCATCCTGTAATCTTTCCTTAAGCAATGCTCCTGTTATGGTTCATGATGTATTTTTTAAAGTTGTAAACACACTTTTCTTAAGCAAACTCTGTTTGCCTTCAGATGACAAGGCAAATCCAGGTCACATATTCCTGAATTTGTGGTAGCTTAATTACATTCCGTAACACTTATCAAAAAAGTAGGGGTAATTGTTACCTGTGCTTAAAGGAGAACTACACCAAAAAAAAAATGGAAAAAAGTTTTTCAGCAATTCTTGAACATTTCAGCATTACTAACGTCTCTCTATCAAAATAGGTGGTAACTATTATTTTCTATTTGTTTTATACCCCAAAATGACCCGAAGGGGGGCTGTCATGAGTAGTATAATTTTATTTTACAGTCAATGACATTGCCTTCCTGAGGTCATTTTAGAGGAGCAGAAAGAAGCCCCTATGATGAGGGGGATTGTTTACCATGGTTTTTTTTAATCTCATCACTCTACAACAATGATGTGACTGCTTACTTTTTACTGTCAGCATCAATCCACATTTTTAATTACGTTGCTTAATTTGATTTTCATTAGTGGCCATCTCTGATACAGCCTTTTAAGGAACGTTTGAATGACAGGCTTGAAAATTAGGTAAGTTAATTGTTTTTTTTCAAAGTAACAACTGAAGTCCACTGTTCAAGTGTGAGAAATCTGACTCTTGTGATTAATAGGTGTTACTTGGGCTAAGATGGTTTGTGCTGCATTCACAGTTTAAAATACTATAGCTGGAATTTAAGACTTTAATGTTAATGTTCTTCAACTCACTGACTTGTCTCAACAAATCAATATATACAATGCAAAAAGGTTCTTACAAAACATCAGAAGAAACATGCGCTTTTATAGAAAAATACAGTGTAGAAAAAATACAGAATCAAAAACAGAAAGTAAGAGGAGTCATATGAACATCTTTCTTTGTGGCACTGAAAATTTGATTAAAAGGATAGACATTTGCACGTGAAAACTAAGCTTGAAAGCCTTGCTTTTGTTCAGACTCCAGGTTACACTAATTATCTGAGGTATGATGCTAGAAATCTGTAACTGATAAAGCACATTTGAATGCCGTTGTTCAAGAGGCATTGTTTTTCTGAATGGCACTGTAGTTGGGATAAGTTGTTGTGTCTTTCGGATTTTCCCGGTTAGGGGTCGCCACAGCAGAACTCCGGTCCGCTAATGATTGGCAGTAGATTTTTACATGCCAGGTTGCCAGTCCTGACGCACAACCTTCCATGAAGGTACGCCCATTCACACATGTCTCTACACAGAAGACGCTCTTGCTGAGAACTGAACCGGACAACGTCTTACTGTGAGGCGACAACGCTACCGCAGCACCACCGCAGTCCTTACCTAATCACTCTGCCACTCTCATAGGTTCATAGGATGTTACCAGGCTATTGACCTGAGTGTCCTTACAATCCTAACCATTTAGACCCAGTATACTAAATAAGAAATGATGACTATGCCCAAACAGAAGATAATGTATGCCCAGATTTTACTAGCAATTACCCATGTCCAGGAGAGAAGCAGAGGCAATCCCCAATAGAAATGTAAGACTTCCCATCCAGTCAACCATGCTGCAGTTAAATAGGGTCATAGAGGTGCTCTGCTTGACATGAAATGGAAGCCTATTCCAGAGGAGTGGCATCTTCTGAGAGTATTTGTCTGTCCAGCAGGTCCTATTTGTGTTGCAAACTAGATTTAGGTCTCCGGATTCAACTTACAGATGTGCATCATTTCCATCAGATGTGGGTCAGAGACGGCCCTGTAAACCAGGCATAGGTCACCTCTAAGTAGTCTATATATCACAGGGTACAATGATAGTGACTTCACTCTTTCCACATAAGACATATACTGGAGACCCTGAACTTTCTTAGTAAGAAATCTCTGAGGTCTCTCAAGCTGCTGCAAGTGTTTGAGATGGTACATACCAAAGGAAGCATTATACTCTATAGAAGGCCTGACGAGGATCAAGTACATGTGAGTTATGACCTCTATCTTGTTCTTGAGGCAATACATTTGCTAATCAGGTAAACAACATAGAATGCCTTCCTCACTACAGTAAACACTTGGTCAAAGTAGAGGTCACAGTCAACTTGTGTTCCTAAGTCTCTCACTACTGAATTGGTGCTTAGTGTATTATTGTTTATTTTATAGTCAGAAGGGACATTGTTTTTGCTGAAGGGAATGATGATGCATTTTTTAGCATTTAGTTTAAGTACATGTCTTTGACACAAATCATTGATCCATGTAAGCCCCTTCTGAGGTATGGAGATATTGTTCAGGGATTGCACCTAATTTACAGTCTTCCACAAACTTGATTTGCCAAAGTGCCTCTGTTTTGGCCTGCACTTTTGAGAAGTATATGCCAAACAGGAGAAGACCCTGCACAGACCCCTGTGACACTCCACTGGAGATAGGTCTGCTGGTAGAGGTAACGTTTCCCACTTTGACTGTGTGTACTCGGTCTGTGAGCCAGTTTGCAACCCACCTGACAACATAGGGATTGACATTCAACTGTGCAAGTTTGTCTATGATGCCCGAATGTGGTATTGTAACAAAGGCTTTGCCAAAGTCAAGATAGGCTGTGTGCACAGCTTTGCCTTCATTTGTGGCTCTGATCAGTTTTTTAAGAAATCCACTAGGTTTAGTAGGCATGACCTCATCTTGACAAAGCCAAAATGGGATGGATGAAGGGTTTGGAGGTCACTTATATCCTTATTTATGAGGTCCATGATGATTTCTTCCATAGCTTTACAGATGAGGCTGGTTAAATTTGTAGGTCTATAGTAACGTGGGTCAGTAGCCAAGCCAGCCTTGTGAAGGGGGTTAACAGTCGCTGTTTTCCATTCAGTGGAAACAAAGCCAGTACATAGGCTGTGGTTGTATAGGCTTCCTAATGGGGTAGCTAGCTCTTGTTTTAGAACATTAAAAATGTAGCCCGGTATGCCATCTGGTCCTGTAGAGGCTGTGTTCTTGGCTTTGGAGAGAGCATTGAAGACTTGCTCTTTGAAGATATAGGTAGGAGAAGATGGTGATGATTTGGTTTGCAATATGATTTGGTGGTGATACAGGGGTGTCTGATAGCAAGTTTGCAATTTCCAAAGGGTCATTGTGTGTGATGCTATCCACAGTTATTTCAGCACACATTTGGGTCTTGCCTTTTAGGTTGCGGACATAGCTAAAGAAAGCCTTATGATTATCCTTGGCTATGGTTGCTAACGTTTTCTCATAGTTGCACTTTGATGTTTTTAGGGGCTGTCTTATTTCCTTGTTTAGGGGTGCTGTTCCAGTTCTGGGGTCTCACTTTTGTATTTTTAGACAGCAACTTCTTTAGTTTATTGTGTAATTTATTAATGCTAGATGTCCACCAGGGTGGTTTGTTTTTGTTCTTGAGGATCGAGCTTTTATCCTGTCAGGCACAGCTGTGTCTATACATTTGTGTAAGTGTTTATACAGGGCATGCCTTAGCATAGCTGCCATTGTCATCTTTGGAAACTAGAGATTAGAATTCATTTGTACCATCCCTTAAGAGGGTATAGTCTGCTTTGGTATAGTTTTTTAGCCTGACTTCTCCTATGAGAAGTTCTGGTGTTACTGCTACTTCAAGAGTGACTGGCTTATGGTCAGTTTTAACGAGTGTGGGCCTCACAGTTAAGTTATTGCAACAGTCACTCATATTGTTGAGAACCAGGTCTATAATATTTCAGCCCTTGTGGGATAATGCACTATTTGTTCCAAGGCATTTGAGTTTAAGAAGTCCAGGAACTTTTGTGCGAGTGTGTTTGGGCTCATATACATTTCCCAGTCAGTCAATGGATAGATGAAATCTCCGATAGCTAGAGTGTTAGGTTGCACAAGGAGCTTCAAATAAGCTGTGTGGGCATTGTGGTTCATAGAAGTGGACTTGTGATGATGACGTGAATGGGGGGGGCTTGTCCATGGTAATTTGGACTAGGAGTAACTCCATAGAGTTATCCTATCTTCCCAGTCTAGAGGCGTAAATATCTTTAATGAAGATAGCTACTCCACCTCCTTTGGTTTTCACACCTTCAGTTTGCGGTCTGAAAGTGTAGAAGGCATTGTAGCATTGCAGGGCCCGAGTGCTTTCTGCAGCCTTGAACCAGGTTTCTGTCACTGCACAGATGTCAAAATCTTCCAGGGGTAGGAGTGCTTTCATAGACTGCAGTTTCTGCTTTAAACTCATAGTGTTGTGCAGCATGACCTTTAATTTCTTTGTGTTAGACATTTTATAGGGCAGTAATTTTGTTGTTGTGACTTTGCCTAAAAAGGCACTACGGGGAAGTCAACTGACTTTACCAGCACCCGAAAGCCTAAAGGTGCCAGGTAAACACCATCTCTGGCAAAGCAGTGTGGCCTATCAGCCATGCCATTCCAGGCTGAAAAGAACTGGATCCCCTTAGACACCAGAAAATAAGCTAATTATTGAAATCACTCATTTTCTGTTTATATTGTGGTATCATCCTAGGTGAGGGTAAAATGCAGATCAAAGCTAGAGACATACCTGCCTGGTACACACGTTCACAGATCTCCACATGTCTCACTTCATATAATCCAAAGAGGTACATCTCAGGTCATTCACACCAACATGAACTAGGATGGAGTTATAACAGTATTTGTTGAGAGACTTGCATGCATGTGTGACCTGACAGATCTTGGCACCAGACAGATAGCTGGCCGTAACCTTCTCCATGTTCAGCCTGGTGACTGGGGCATCTGTGTGTCTCATGATAGAGTCACCTGTAACTAAAACATTTGAATTAGATGTGCATTGCCTTGAGGGCTTAGTTGGTGAGGCACTGGTGTGAGTGTTTTTGTGTGTTTTGGGTGTTTTGGATGTAGTGCTAGGTGTAGCATGTTTGTGTTTTGGAGGTCTCTGGTGTTTTGTTAAGTTCCTGGAGAGTGTCTCTACATATAATGATTTGTGTGTCTGGTGCATATTATGAGCAGGAGGAGTGGTGTGCGAGCTGACAACCTGTTCAGTGGTGCTGTTCTGGGCACGGGAGCAGTGATTCTAGATTTTTGGTATAGGTGCATCTCTCAGAAATGGTACTTGAGTGATTATGGAGTAAAGAGTTGTCAGTGTACCTAAGGCAGTTGCTATTGGACATTGGATCTATGTCAAACAGACTGGCAGGAGAAACAGTGGGATACTGGCAGTCCATAATGCAGGGTTTGTTCCTGATGACTCAGCAGAGGAAGAAGAGAGGGGGTCTGGTTAAATGTTTTTTTTGTTTTTTTTTACAGGGACTGACCAATGAGGTTCACAGAAGGAGGACTATATAGAAGTGCTTCCTACTGCCTCATTGCGTAGGTGATAACCTACTGATTTTTACTGTAACTCTAACATATTATATTGTTTATCATATTCCTGTTGTTGGGCCAGCACACCCGTGGACCTGCCCCAAGGCCATCCAACCCACTCTTCTCCCCCCTTTTTCACAAACTTGTTCTAAGATTAGGTGTAGTTTCCTTTGTTTGCCACTAGAGGGCAGCAAAGTACACAGCTTGTAATCCCTGTATTTTACCTGTATACTAAACTTCTCTAGAGTTGCTGTAGGAACCTATTTTCAGCTCTCCAAGTTTAACTTTATACATAGCTAACCCCCCTGAAAGGAAGTAGAAGACTTTAACCTATAAGTCAGTTAGGCACTGTTACCATCTGTAACTTGCTCGAGATGTGCCCAGGCACAGAGCGCTGATACTTAACATTCACTAATCCTCAACGATATTTTAGCCATCTTTAAAGCCTTCTGGCACTGAATTTAATTCCTGGTCTGCTCAGGTAACTTAGCGCAGAGCACTGTTACCAGCTGTAACTCACTCGAGTTGTGCCCAGACACAGAGCGCTGATACTTAACATTCGCTACTCCTCAGTGATATTTTAGCCATCTTATAAAACCTTCAGGCACTAAAGTTAATTCCTGAGCTGCTCACAGAGCAAAATGGTTTCCTCTAGTCCTGTCTGCTCCACCAGGATTAGTTACATAATTTAAAAGTGTTTGTGAATTTCAACGACATTGCATTTAGGTATTGTATGTTATCTGTACAAAACTACAGTCCTAGCTCCATAAGCACTTCAACCAGCAGTAAAACATACAGACCACAACTGCTGCCGTTATTTTTGTCTATGCTAATACGCTAGGGGGATAATGTTAAGAAAACGCATTGGAAGTCTGAAGGAGGTTAAATGTGTATAATATCCGAACGCAGTGAATGCCACAACAGTCCTATATTGTATATTCTCTGTTTGATGTTGATCTTGTGATCGCTGAATTTTTCTGTCTACCTTAGCCTATATATATTATTTTACTAAGTTATATGTATGATTATCTAAGTGTTCCATACCTCAGAAAAGTTATTGCAGCAGCGTGTACTTTATGTTGCTTTGCAAATTCTCTGTTTCAATGGATAAGCAGCCTTGTTTAACATTCCTACTCTATAGAGTCTGGCACGGTACACTGTTGATATAATTCCACTAGCTAATTATTTGCTTAGTAGTTCATCTAAATGTATTGTGTCTCACACTAAGAATGTGTGTTTTATTTAATTTATTTTGTGATTTGTGTGCCTAAGTTTTACTATTTTAGAGTCAATATTCTGTCCACCAGTGTAAAACTCTAGTGATTCTCTTACTTCACTCCGTTACTTACTTCCACACTACCTCACCATCTCTCTTTTCCTCTACTGCAAGGACATCAACCAGGCATTCTTCATAGTTTTCTCAGTTTTCTCTTTTTTCTCTTACAGCTTGAAGCCTTGTGCTGTGACATGGGCTATCTTTCCAACAGCTACCTAGTACATCTAAGGAACTTCCCAACTGAACTGAAAGAATACCCTATTGGTAGAACCTACCCTGAACTACCTAGAAGTGCTTCCTACTGCCTCATTGTGTAGGTGATAACCTACTGATCTTTACTGTAATTCTAACATATTATATTGTTTATCATATTCCTGTTGTTGGGCCAGCACACCTGTGGACCTACCTCGAGGCCATCCAACCCACTCTTCTCCGCCCTTTTTCACAAACTTGTTCTAAGATTAGGTGTAGTTTCCTTTGTTTGCCACTAGAGGGCAGCAAAGTACACAGTTTGTAATCCCTGTATCTTACCTGTATAGTAAACTTCTCTAGAGTTGCTGTATGAACCTATTTTCAGCTATCCAAGTTTAACTTTATGCATAGCTAACCCCCCTGAAAGGAAATAGAAGACTTTAACCTATAAGTCAGTTAGGCAGTAAGACAGTAGAGCTAGAAACTAACTTACCTTATCTAAAGATTGCTGCTATATTACTGCTTCTTATTCCTTCTCCCATAATAAGTAGACAAAAAGGACTCCACCAGTATTGCACAGGAATTAGTGTCTCAAAGAAGTGCCACATACCTACTAAAAGTTTTGTAAATTACAGCCTCACTGTAAAACTGATTACCTCTCAGCACCTCTTTGCTCTACCTGCTCCATTTGCCCTACGGGCTCACCCTGCTCCCCTACCCTACCCCCAATTCCCACCCACCCCCAGGGGTCCTAACCTTATAATTCCTAAAACCACACCCTCTCTCCTATCCAACCTATCCCAGTCTCAAGTCAATTTACCTTAGCCACACCCATCCTTTTATAGCTTTTCCATTACTCTGTCTCTTACTACCCCTACCTACACTACTTTCATCAGCCTCTCCACCCTTAGCATTTTTTCTTCTTTACTACCCTACCTTACCTCTGTACTACCTTAAACAACTTCTTTACCCATTCAAGCTCTTCAAAACTTCTATCCTACCTTAGCATTATACAACAGGCGATTTCAATACTGACTGGAATAGTATCAATAGAGATAATCCTTCTTCTCATATTAATTTGCAAGGCTTTAACCAAACAATCACCACCACCACTAGAATTAACAAACCAAACAATAAAGAAACTATACTAGACTGGATACTAATCAATAAACAAGAACATACTTATAAAGTAGGAACCTTGCCCGATGATGTAAGTGATCACATGCTTACTTACATCATAAGACAAAGGAATGACATTACCAATGCCCCCAACTATAGGACTTCTCAAACCAAGAAAATCTTTAAGCCTGTATTATTTCAAATGGAACTTAGTGCCTGTGACTCGAACCCTCTTAAAACTCTCCCTCTTGAAGAAGCTGTTATAAATTTCAATAACAAATTCTTAACAATCCTCGACAGGCATGCACCTAAACGATCTATTAGAATAAAATCCAAACCTGTCCCCTGGCTCTCAAAAGATACCAGACAAAAAATATTACTTAGAAATAAATCCTGGGCTAAGTGGAGAGCAACCAGAAATACCTCAGAACAACAAACCTTTAGACAGTTGAGAAATGCTACAAAAAAGCTATTCTCTCTGACAAAAAATCTACTGTTGTAAACTACAGCAATTTTACCACAATAATCCACACAAATTCTGGGCAAGCTTAAATAACCTCCTTCGTCCTGGCCACTCTAGCACTCCTTCCCCTCTAGGGTCAGAAAACAATACCTCCCATCAAACTGCCAATGCCTTTAATAGCTTTTTCATAGACACCATACAAACTCTAGCCAGTCAACTAGCCTCAGACAACTCAGATCTACTTAACTCCCACCTGATACTCGGCCAACATTCCAACTACAACCCATCTCTACCTCTTATATCCAAAAACTTATGCACAAACTTAAGCCTTGTACCCCCCTCTGTCGACGAGTTACCATCTGAATACCTACAGCAAGCAGCTAAAGTAGTCACCTATCCTATATCCATCCTGATAAACCGTACCATAATTGAAGGAACCATTCCAGATCTCTGGAAAATCTCCCACATTATTCCCTTACACAAAGGAGGTAACTCTAACAACTATTCTAACTACAGGCCTATAGCTCTCCTTTCTCCATTAGCCAAGAGTATGGAAAAATGTATTCACCATCAGCTAATGGACTACTTAATTCAACATAACATTCTAGCAAACTGTCAGCATGGCTTCAGGCCTTTTCATAGTACCACCTCAGCTCTCCTATCCTTCACCAACACCATTAATAACAACCGTAATAATAGCACCCTCTCATCAGCACTCTTCCTCGACCTGTCTAAAGCCTTTGATATGGTTAACCACCCCTTACTCATAAACACCCTGTCATCCCTCTCTCTTGATGCCAAAGTAATTCTCTGGTTCAGGTCTTACCTTAGTAATAGACAGCAAGTAGTTCTTTGGGAGAATCAACTATCATCTCACCTTCCTATATCCCTTGGAGTCCCTCACGGCTCTATTCTTGGCCCTCTTCTTTTCTCTTTATTCATCAATGACCTTCAAATAACTATTCCTCAAGCCACCTGTATACAATATGCTGACGATTCTATGATCATATGCTCTGCCAACTCTATATATGAACTTCAATCTTTAACTCAGACTTCTTTCAACATACTAGAGGCATGGTTCTTGAAACTGTGCCTTCTTTTGAACGCCAAAAAGACCAAGCTACTACTGTTTACAACAAACAGTAAGTCCCCCCCATAGATTTCTCCATCCAATCCAAAAATGGCACCCTTATATCCACCGACTCTTCCACCAAACTATTAGGAATCACAATTGATAATAACCTCACCTTTGGTAATCACATTAATAACACCATTAAATCTGTTAATAAAAAACTGGGCTCCCTATATAGGATAAAACCTTTCTTAACTCAAACAGTGAGAATGACTATCGCCCACTCCCATCTAATTTCAACTCTTCTGTATGCTGCACCCATATACACTAATCTAAAAAAAATAATCTTACCAGACTAGCCAACTCCTATAATAGTATTGCTAGATTTGCCAGTGGAAACCCATATAGAACTCACTACTGTCTTAACCTTCACCAGCTAGACTGGCTTGAACTAAAAAACCTTCTGAAACTTTCCCAACTTACCATCGTTCATAAGATGTTTTACCAACCCAACAACACACCAGTACTCAACAACCTTATAGCACCCTATAGAAATCTTAATTCCTTACGCACTTCCAATGAACTTCTAGCCAGTACCACCACGTCTAACAACTTAGCTGGGGACTCACTGTTCTCCAATACCGCTGGAAAACAATGGAACCTCTTGCCATCTGACCTAACCTCACTTCCCTCCCTTCCTCTCTTTAAACAAAGTCTTAAGAAACACCTTAAAACTCACTGGCTATGCCCTTGCTGTTACCCAGAGTAATCCTCTGGATTTCTCTGCTGTTATCTCTTGACTTCCTACTTTCCTCCACTCTTTCCTGTCTACTCCTCTGAAGTAGTAGCACCTATAAGCTATCTCTACTACTTAGGCACCTATAAACTATCTGTACTACTTGGCTATGGATGTATCCTGAAGGTAGTATTCCTGCCATCTCTTTATACTTCCTCCTTTTTCTACTGTTACTGTTTAACCCCTTGGAAATAGTAACTGTCTGGGGTAAACTAGAATAACCGAGGATATGAATGTATTTTAACAATATCTTGGGGTTGCCCTAGATATTCATGCTGTAAAATGATCTGTAGGTGTATTATGTATTAATGTAATGTGTCTCATAGTCTTCCCATAATTTAAATTGTAATACCTTTCTTGTTTATTGTAAACATTTTTGTTTGATGGTGGTTTATATGTGGAGCTTTTCTCCCCGGGCCTCTACTGAAAATGGAAATATATCCAGCTGGACCAGCCCAGTCAACAAATGTAAAATAAAATAAAATAAATAAATAAGGTTTGTACTTAGGAGGGATTTCTACAGTGTCTGATGTTATTAATTTAAGTGGTAATGGGGCTGCTAATAGGGTCTCTGGGTAATCAGCTGAATCGCAGTCAATTCCAAGGAAAAAATTGCCTATTCACAGTTTTGCATCTATAACTGCCAGTGATTAACCCCTCAGCAAGGTAGTGCATGTAGGCGCTCTGTGCACAAACCCCCCCATCAAAGCAATTATATGAAGAAACCCAATAGTAAAGCACAAAACTGTGGATTAAATTAGTCCTACAGTACACTCCTGCCACGAAGCATGGGAGGCACTTCAAAAAAAGATCTTAGTTTTAGTGCTCTGTCCAATAATCAAAACTGCATCCAGCAAAGTCTGAATCACAAACGGAACTTCCAATAAATAAATGAAGCAGTACAGTTTATAGAAAAAAAATGGAACTTTCAGTTAATAAAGCAGTACAGTTCTTAATGTAAAAAAGATTAAATGAGCAGCAGTGACAAAGTGCAGGAAAAAAACAGTTTAAAAATAAATTAATGTTCACAGCTCTTTCAGGTGCCTTTTAATGAACAGAGGAGCAGCGGCTGGGAGCCTATCTTTCTGGAGCTTTTTAAACATGCACAGACCTATGCAAATGTGGGGTTTAAGTAATAATCAACAGCAAAGCAATTAAATGAAGAAACCCAATAGTAAAGCTCAAATTAAGCTCTGAATCAGTAACCTCCTATTGGATTCATCCTACTGCACGCTCCTGTCATGAGGCACGGGGGGATACTCCTAAAAAAAGATATCCTCATTTTAGTGCTCAATCCAATAGTCAGAACTGCATCCAGCAAATTTGAATCCAATCAAAACTACAGTCACAGAAGTGCAACTAGAACTTCCAGTAAATAAATGAAGCAGTACAGTTTATAGAAAAAAATGGAACTTTCAGTTAATACAGCAGCACAGTTCTTAATGTAAAAAAAGATTAAAAGAGCAGCAGTCACAAAGTGCAGGAAAAAAACAGTTTAAAAAATAATTTAGTGTTTGTAGCTCTCTTGGGTGCCTTTTAATGAACAGAGGGGCATTGGATGGTAGCCTATCTCTTTGCAGATTTTTTAAAACAGACGCAGACCCATGCAAATGCGGGGTTTATGTAATAATCAACAGCAAAGCAATTAAATCCTTAGTAGCCTTTGTGATGTAATTGATGAGAGAAATGCAGGAAAGAAAGTCAAACAAATACTAAATGATAAAAGAACAAAATCTTCACAAGTGGACTAACAGAGCATTACCAGGTAAAAATGAGATAAATGGTAAGAGTAACAAATAACACACCAAAGCATGGCTGAAAATAAAAGATAAGCACTTTCACGATCAAACGATCGCTTCAGACCATAATACACAAACACAAGCAGATTAAAATATATACAAAGCCCTAACAAATTAAAATAGGTTTAAGACATATACATCCAATCATAACACTTCCTTAAACAAATATATGCTAAACAGAAAGAATGACAGTAATATCCAATCAGAAACACGTTTCAGATAAAGCATCCAATCAATAAAGAGCAACAGAGGGGCTGGACTGGGTAAAATAAAACTTATAAGAATCTTTTAAGGAAAAGCAGAACAAATAAGAGATGCATTTCAAATGCTCTATCCAATCAACAAAAAACATAATAATCCTGTTGATTGTATACTGAAAACCAACCAAAATCATGGAGAAACTACTGAATGAAACACCCCTCAAAGAAGAAAATCATTTAGTTAGACTGGGTGACTTTAAAACTGGTTTAAGGAAAACCATCCTGTTCAAACCTGACCCTATGTCTGCTGCTCTAAGTTTAATAAGCCATCTCAGCTCTGTCCTCTCCATTGCATTATTAAAATCACCCAGCCTAGAATTCTCTTGCAATGTCTCAAGGACCACAAACTTAAACGTATGTGAAGCACCTTACATTTCAGTGTGTTTCACTAAAGCATTCAGGGTGTTGTATACAGATACTGTACACATGTTCTATAATCCTTTCCCTCAGAGATCTATTTGTTTTCCCTATATAAAAGGATTTACACAGCAAACAATATGCAACATAAATTAAATTATGAGTGCCACAATTATCCATGACATGAACTACATATTCTGTCCTTGTATCAGAATGTATAAAGAAGTAACTATCATCCACAAAAACACAATATTTGCATTTACCACATTCCATGCACCTTCTCTGGTGGAAGCATTCCCTTCCCTGTCATGGGGTAACATAATCTTCTCTTAAGAGGCTTCCTATTTTTAAAACAAAAATGTGGTGCATCACCTACCAGATCATTGATTCTTTTGTCAGTCATAAGACCATACCAGTGTATTTTAAAGACACTGGTAAACAGATTCACATCATTGGGATAAAACAATGGAACTAGGACATACTAAGTCATATTGACATACTTTTCAATACGTTCTGGAACAGCTATTCCTGAGGTGACTAATCTGGGAGAGGCTCATATAATATCTCGACTCTTATAACCTCTATCCAAGAGGTTGCATTTAAGCTTGTCAAGGTCATCCATAAAGCCTCTTTGACTGGCATTCAGTCTAGAAGGGCACTTCTTGTGTCAATAGCTATGCCAATATGGTGCCTGCTCAATGGGAGGATCAGTTTGTTTTTACTTCTCCCCATTTATCAGAATATATTAATTTGTATTATCATTTTGTCAAAGATATTTTTATGTTATGGACTGGATCTGTGGATCTCTTATATGAATTTAAGTATCTACATACCACTACCTCATTTTTCTATTAAACACTTTAGAATGTCTGTTTATTTTTTAGACATCAGGATTACTAGGTTACCTTATCTATCAAGAAATGAACCAACCTGGCATACTGATTCACAGTTGGGAATCTGCCCTATCTGCTGCTGACCTACTGACTCATCCCACCACAGCAACTGCTGCCCAATCTCCAAAACTAAGGAATTGCACCTTTGTACACCCTGTGCTTCAGTCCAGCAAGGAAAAGAAAGTATGTTATTTTAACCTACAGGCAATACAACTACTATTTCTTGTATTTACACCTCAGGTTCATTGTACACTCCCCAGCTAAGGCTACCAACAGCAAAGACCTTTTTTTTTCTACTCTCAATTTTCCCCATTTATTACACTTATCCTCCTGTACGTCTTTACACTTTTTTTTCCCCTCCTTGAATCCCCTGACCTGCTACTTCCCAAACAAAACCTTTAGCTTGTTGTACTTCATCTTGCCACCAGGTGGCATTTTTTCAACTAGAAGCTATCCCTCTAACTACCTTCCCACTCCTCATGCTCACAGACTGACTCAACCTCTTGTACTGCAGCTCCACTTTACCCTTAGACCTCTACTGAACTTTATCACCTATCTACCCTGCTTATTTCACTTTTTTCTAAGCCCTCTCCTTCCACCTACTCTCATCCAAACTACCCTTACCTTTCATATCTCCACTGATTGTTTTCCTTGGATCCACTCCCTCAGTGGGTTAACCCACTCCGTTCACCCTGCGGGCTCACTTCGCTCCCCTACCCTACCCCCAAATTCCACCCACCCCCTGTGTCTCCACCCTTATACTTGCCTTGCCATACCCCCTAGTATCTTACCACCTATCACAATACTGACTCATTTCACACTTCCAAACCTATCTAGCACCATCCACACCTCCCCCCCCAACACCACACCCATTTTACTACTTCCAGCACTATGAAACCTAATACTTTAATTTACCTTAACATACTGTGTTCATTCACATTCCTAAATTTCCTGGTTATATCTTACACTTTTACCTACTATGAAAACCTAAGTCTGTCAGACTCCCTTACATCATCAAAGCAAACTAACCCTACTCTCCTCCCAACCTCAATACCATATCCTACCCTGCCATCATCATCCCCATACCTTCCTCCCCAGTTTCACCAAATAAACCACAACAAATACTACAAAACCAGAAGGTTCTACCTCACCTACTCGAAATACACACAAAGATTTCCATCCCCTCTCCTGCTCCTACTGGTTCATGGGGACATACATCCCAACCCTGGCCCTAACAACTCCTTTCCACTTACCCCCACTGACCAAAATACTAAAGCCATGAAATCCCCTTATTCGTAGTATAACAAATAAAATTACCCAGCTCCATGCCCTAATTGACTTCTACTCATCTGACATCCTCTGCCTAACAGAAACCTGGCTTAAACCAGCAATCAAAGACAATGAAATTACCCCACCTGGTTACAGTATTTTAAGACTCGATCGACCAAACAAAAAAGGTGGGGGAGTTGCCATACTTTATAAATCTGAATTACAAATTAGCCTGATAGACTACCAACCTCCCTCCCCTACAAATGCTGAACTCCTTTGCTCCAAACTTCAGATTAATAAGAACAAAGCAATGTATATTATGTGTTGCTACATCCCTCCCGGGAAAAATATAAATACACTTGAAAATATCCTTAGCTGGCTCTCTTCTACCATCCCACAAGAAATTATCTTCTTAGGTGATCTCAATATTGATTGGAACTCCTGCTGTTCCACTAAACCCACCTCTCTCATAAACCTCTACATGTTCCAACAAATCATAAACTTCCCTACAAGAATACATAAACCTACCAAGAAGCAGAGTATTCTTGATTGGATACTTGTTAATAACAATCCCCATGCATATAAAACAGGTATACTCCCTGACAATATTAGTGACCACCTCCTTACATACATTTCTAAACAAAAATATAATAGTCCTATGCAGTCAGTATATCGAACTATACGCAGTAAGAAAAACTTTAGCCTTCCCAACTTCCTCCTAGAACTTAAAGCTTGCAACTGGGCACCTCTCAAAGACCTTCCTCTCGAAGAGGCAGTCACTTCTTTCAATAATAAATTCCTCCAAATTCTGGACAGCCATGCCCCATCTCGCCAAATTAAAATAAGGTCCAAAGCAGCTCCATGGCTTTCCAAAGAAACCAAGCAAAAAATGATACTAAGAAACAAACTTTGGGCAAAATGGAGAACCACAAAAACCCCACTGACCACCAACATTTCAAACACCTTAAAAATACCACAAAGAAACTTATACTCCTTGACAAAAAACTTCAACTTTAAATTTCAACAAAACCCCCAACAGAACCCTCAAAAATTTTGGTCTGGAATCAAGAAACTCCTATACCCTGGAAACTCCAAAACACCCACCCCTGCCAACCTAACTCAGACCCCTCCTAATAAAATTGCTGACATCATAAATAACTTCTTCTCAGAAACAGTCACCTCTCTTGCCAACACCTTAACTCCACCAACAACCCTTGAACTCAACCCTCCTAATAATAAAATACCCTCTTTAAAGTTGAACAAAGTATCCACAGCCCTCATTCACAACCAACTCCAAAAACTTAAACCTTGTACCCCCTCAGCAGACAAACTGCCAGCAGAGTATCTGCAGCTAGCTGCAAAGGTACTAGCATTCCCAGTCTCCATCTTAATAAACAGAACCATAACCGAATCCAGTATTCCATCTCTCTGGAAAATCTCCCATATCATCCCCTTACATAAAGGGGGAAATACAACTGAACTTTCAAACTACCGTCCTATAGCCCTACTCTCTCCTCTAGCTAAAATCATGGAACGATGTGTCCACCAACAACTTCTATAACACCTTCTCCATAATAACCTACTTGCTGACTCACAGCACGGTTTTAGACCATTCCATAGTACCACCACTGCCCTTCTCTCCTTTACAGACACCATCAACAAAAATTGCAACAATAATCTATATTCATCTGCATTATTTCTTGACCTCTCAAAAGCATTCAATATGGTAAATCACCATCTCCTGATTGATATGCTTAAATCCCTTTCTCTTGACACAATGGCTATTCTGTGGTTCAACTCCTACCTGTCAAATAGACAACACGCAGTACTCTGGGATAGTCATTTATCCTCCCAGCTGCCAGTCTCCATTGGAGTCCCACAAGGCTCTATTCTAGGTCCCCTCCTCTTCTCCATCTTTATTAATAATCTGAATACCTCCCTCCCATCCTCCACTTGCATTCAGTATGCAGATGACTCTACACTCATCTGCACTGCAATGTCTCCTGCTGAACTACATTCATGTACCCAAAATGTTTTTACTGCAGCAGAAAATTGGTTCAAACACATCTGTCTCCTCCTTAATCCTAAAAAGACTAAGTTACTATTGATTACTCCAACTTATAAGTCCATCCCAATTTCCTTTACTATTGTCTCTAACAATGGCACAATTATATCACCCGACAGCACTACAAAACTGCTTGGTGTGACAATAGATAATCAACTAAACTTTGATGCGCACATCAATTTAACTATAAAAACAGTTAACAAAAAAATAGGTGCACTCTATAGACTTAAACAATTTCTCACACCAGAGACTAGGATATCTTTAGCTCAAACACATCTCATCTCAACACTACTGTATGCCTCTCCAACCTTTATTAACCAATCAAAAACAAACCTATCAAAACTAGCCTCATCCTACCACAACATTGTCAGGTTTGCTACAGGTGCCCCATATCGGACTCATCATTGCTTAAATCTCAGACAGCTAGGTTGGCTTGAACTGCAAAATCTCATTCTACTTCACCAATTGACTATTGCCCACAGGATACTCCACTTCCCTTCTAATGCACCTATTCTTAATACTCTTATTTCCCCCTATAAAAATCTCACTAACCTGCGCTCAGCTAATAAACTTCTAGTAGCCACATGTAAATCTCAGAACAAAGCAGGTGACTCCCTTTTCTCAAATGCTGTGGGTACACACTGGAACAAGCTCACTAGTGAACTTACTACCTTGACCTCAACACCCCTCTTCAAGAAACATTTAAAGATACACCTCAAATCACATTGGCTCTGCCCTTGCTCTTCTCCTGACTGACTCTCGTTTCCTACTTCCACATCTTTCCACCTCTTTTCCAAACACCTCTATCTGCACTGTACAAACCCATCATATAGATAAGTATTACTTCTCCTTCTCTCACTCTGCCTTGTCTCCATCTAGCTTATACCACTCCTCCCACCACTTCATTTTTTTTCCCTTGACTCTATTCAGCTTGTGACTTCCTCTTTCTTATGATTTTACCTCCTATTACCACTACTTACTTTGCTTATGTTTTACCCCCTATCACCTCTAAGATGCTAAAAAAAAAAAAAAAACTTTTTTTATTCTGTATTATAATACTGCTCTTATTGCTGTGTGTTTTTGTTACACTAATTGCTTTTCTGTTGTTCTGTATTCTAATTAGTTACTATCTCCTGCTTAGTAGTTTTAGTTAAACTCTTGTATATATTTTTTTCTTAAGTGTGTTACCATAGACTGTTACAGTGGAGCTTTTCTCCTCGGGCCTCTACTGAAAATGGACATGTATCCAGTTAGACCAGCCTGGTCAACAAATGTAAAATAAATAAAAGTAAAATAAATCATTTGAAACCAGCCTCATCAGGTAAGACTGTCACAGGAATACCTTGCTACATAGATGTAGCATGCATCCCAACCACATCTTCAGCAATGTGGTGAAAGGCCAAGATATGTGAGTTTCTAGACCGAATTCCAGTCAAAGAGGCTTTACTGATGACCTTGATAAGCTTAAATGTAACCTCTTGGATAGAGGTTATAAGAGTCAAGAGACTGATATGAACCTCTCCCAGATTAGTTACCTCAGGAGTAGCCGTGCCACACCGTATTTTTCTTCTCAGCCTGACCCACTAGACAAGTGTGTGAATAAGACTCAATATGTCCCGGTTCCATTGTTTTATACCAATGTTGTGAATCTGGTTACCAGTGTCTTTAAAACACACTGGTAAGTTCTTATGACTTATGAAAGAATCAAATATCTGGTAGATGAAGCACCAGATTTATGTTTTAAAAATAGGAAGTTCCTTAAGAGAAGATTATGCTACCTCAATGACAGGAGAGGTAATGCTTCCACCAGAGAGGCTGTTTGTACATCACCTTGTGTTAAATGCAACTGTTTTTGTGGATGATAGTGACTTCTTTATCCAGTCTGATACAGTGACAAAATATTCTTTCCATGCCATGGCTGATTGCAGCACTTTTAATTTAATTTATCTTCCACATTGTTTGCTTTGGAAATCCTTTTATGTAGGGAAATCAACTAGATATATGAGGGAAAGGATTAGAGAACATGTGTATAGTATCTGTACATACAACACCCTGAATGCTTTGGTGAAAACATTGAAATGTAATGTGCTTCACATATGTTCAAGTTAACGGTCCTTGAGACATTACAAAAGAATGGCTAGGCTTGGTGATTTTAATAATGCAATGGAGAGGACAGAGTTGAGTTGGATTATTAAATTTAGAGTGGGCAGGGGGTCAGGTTTGAATGACATGGTTTTCCATAAACCAGTTTTAAAGTACCATGATCTAACTAAATGATTTTCAGCTTTGAGGGGTGTTCTGTTCAATAGTTTTTCCATGATTTTGTTTGGTTTTTAGTATCTAGTCAAGAGTATTATTGTAATTTTTGTTAATTGGATAGAACATCTGAAATGCATGCTCTGATCTGATGCTGCATTTACTAATTTTAATACTCTTTAATGATTCTTATGGGTTCTCTTTACCCACTCCAGCCTTTTTATTGCTCTTTATGATTTTGATGCATAAATGTGTTTCTGAATGGATATTACAGACATTCGTTCTGTTTAGCATATCATTGTTTAAGGAAGTGTTCTGATTGGATGTATATGTTTTAAATGTATTTTGATTGGTTAGGGTTGGGTATTAATTTTAATCTGCTTTTGTTTGTGTATTATGGACTAATGTAGCAATCATTTGATTAAGAAAGTCATTACCTTTATTAAACACCTTTTATTTTCAGCCATGTGTTGGTGTGTTATTTCTTACTCTTACCAATTATTAAATTATGTTTTTAATATATGTGAAGTGTTTACTGTTGAATTATGGGAAAGCAAAATCAATTTTGGGAAGAAAAAATTGACTTTTCTGAGGAGTTCTCTATAGTAAGTATGAAATACTGGGCTAATATTACAAGTTCAAGGATTGGAAGTGCAACTACTTGAATCACCAAAACACACTGCTGAAACAATAACGCCAGAGATACACCATGCAGAAATCTCAAATCCTAAAACACCCTACCACTCCAGACCCAAAAGCAAGTGCTAACATGTGCTAGAGGGAGGGGTGCAAAGTCAGGCTTCAATATTGCTTGTCTTCAGTGCCCTGCTTATTGGTATTCTATGTACAGACTTGTTCCAGTCAAGTTTCTGAACCTTGATTTTGTAATAGTAAACAGAAATATTACCATGGGTCTCCATTAGGAATCATCTCTATGCCAAATGGGACTAACTCAGTAAACAAAAAATATGGAAATAATTTTTATTTTTTTAAAGATAGTTAATTACTGAAAAGTTAGAGATGCATTGTTTCAACATGTGGTAACACAGTTCTGTCCATGTTTCTGTTTAACTAAGAGACATACAATTATATAGCTTTCTTGGGTAGGGTGGCATAGTGACACAGTGGTTAGCATTGTCACCTCACAGCAAGATGTTCTAAAGTACAATTCCCAACTGTCGTGCCTCCTGTGCAGAGCTTCCATGTCCTACCGCTGTTCACACGGGTTTTCTCAGGGTGTCCTGGTTTCCTTGCATGTTCCAAAGTCATGCAGTAGCTGGAGTGGACACACTACATTGACAATAGGTGTGAGCTTACATGCATGTGTGTTGTATGGAAAAATAATTGTGGCAGTTCAGCCCACCTGGTGTGTAAACATGGATTCTAGATACTTGACAGTGTTGATTTGACACCCAAATGCTATGAGCAAAGACTGGAAAAAAGGGTGTGTGTGGACGCATGGATGTATTTATCAGTCATAAACTCATAAACCATTCCCATCCTAGGTTACATTGTAATGATAACATTTTTTTTCAAACTCCTTATTACCTACCATAACAATAACAAACTCTGCAGGGATTAAGATCAATGTTGGTTTACAAAGCCTCTCCTATCATTACCACATAAGATACCTCTCAACATTTTACAGCAAGAAATCTGGACAAAGTAATAAATAATGGGGGGACAAAGTCCCCAAAATAAGGCCAATTTTTAAATATTGCTCTTACACACTTATAAAGTTGATAGAATAGCAGGTTTTGCATTAGCATGAATTTTCTAAAGAGTGTGAAGTCTTAAACGCAAACGTCTGCCATAATTTTTTGACTTTAATAACCTACCAATGATTTGCCAAAAAAATGCAATTTTGTGAAAAACGGACTAAAAATATGAAGTACAAATCTGGACATTCTACAAAAATCTGTAGAGCTGAGAGGTATGCCACATAATACAGAATAGAAAATGACCATTGTAAGATCTGCACATTAATGAAATGTGACTAATGCATCATGACTATTAATTTTGCATCTGTTTTCTGATGTTATTTCATTATCACTGGTCTGCCAAATGTATATACATTTTACAGCTGGGTTTGGCTGTCCTTGGAGCTTTCTTCTGTAGTCCTTCACTGCAAAACAGCTACAACAAACTGGAACTTCACACTTAAACAAAAACAAATAAGTAATAAATACAGGTATATAAACCAAGATGTTTCACAATTTATACTTTGATTGTCCTAATGCATCTGCAAATAAAATGCATAATTTTCAAACAATATTGTATTTTGGCATTTCATACAGCTCCACATATTTGAGTTCGCTCTATTTTCATAATTTATAAATGTGTGGATATTGTGACAAAAGGGAAATACTGCCAGCCCAGCTAGCTAGAATTTTTTAAATAATTATATGTCATTTGTGAATATTAATATAATTTATACACAAGTGTGACAGACGGAGATACTGCCAACACAGCTATCTGGAATTGTGTAAATGGTTATGAGTCATTTGTGAATATTAATATTAATATGATATATATACAAGTGTGACAGAAGGAGATACTGCCAGCACAGCTGTCTGGAATTTTGTAAATGGTTGTGTGTCATTTGCGAATATCAACATGATTCATATGCTTGTGTTACAAATGTATTATAACTGTATGTTATATAAAATGGTTTGCACAGACATCTGTGCTGAAGAAATATTTTGTATAGTACTCTGCTTAAAAATGTTTCCACAGTGTACCCTACTGGAAAAACACAGAAATGTATACACATTATAGTAACTGTGTAAATCTATATCATTTAACAGTAGAAACTGGAACATAGAAGGTTAACTTGCAAACCTTCAGAAAAAGTGTTGAAATTAAATTGTGTTATAGCTGCACCATAAAAGTTTTTTCATTGCAGCAAGGAGACAGGATGTCTAAAACTAGGGAGTCTTCTGCATTGTCTTGTAAGTGTTTTATTGTTTTATGTCTTCCAGCAGCTGCAAAGATCTGAGAGCTATGTATTTTTCACAGGGAGATGCTAAATGCTGGTAGTTTCCAGCAATGGGGGTTTAGCCTGGGAACTAAGGTGAGATGACAAGAAGTGATGTCATCATGCAAGCTAACCCAGCAGTAATATTTGATATTAATTTAAGAAATCTCTGAGAGAGACTGTACATAGGTTCATAGGTTGGTACTAGGCTATCAGCCCTAGGGCCTATACAAGCCTAGCCATAATTTTGCATTTTGTATTTTGTCTTTGACCCGATGAAAACATCCACTCACATCTGTCTTGCCTTGCTTTGTAAGTAAGTTAACTAGGGTACAGTAATTTATCTTAGATTCAGACAGGAATATAGTGAAGTATAGCTTAGAAGTTTTCTGTATTTATTTGAGACTGTCCTGCAATGTTGTTTTAAATATTTCCTGTGATTTTGAACTCTGATGTTACTGTGATGATTTACTGAGTATTTTCTTGTTCTTTTATTAATTATTATTAAATATATATATAAATCTATCATTGTTGCTGATGTTTGTGAGACATATTTAAGTTCTGAGAGTACCTGCATATCTATTTGGTGACACTGTGCAGGCCACTCCTAATAGCCTTGCTCTTGGTCAAACTACCATTTGAATTAATAGTTACATTACACAGTAGGATTGGACACCCTTTGTTAAGGGCCTTAAAGTAGCTGATAAGGAGTGACTGGTGGGAAGCAAAACTACCTTATAGTCTGAACAAAACGGAACATAGTTAGTAAACCTGTGCCAGCCTTTCACATGTGTGTGTTTGTGTAAAAAACAATTTTCAAAGAGTGTGTGTGTCAGCTACTTGGGCAAGGACATGAAGTACTGCTTGGACAGAAAGGGTGCTGGAGGTTGTAGCTTGGCCATTCAGCTGAGATCTCAACTCTATAGCTGTGCCAGTGGGGAGTCTTATCAGGGTCCTAGAGAAAGAGGGAGAAACCAGCTAGGTGGAGAGCTGTATCCCCACACCCCCCAACTACTCTTAAGGGAAATTGCACTTTATTGTGTGTGCACCTGTCATCTTCCCAGTTTGTACATCCCCAGCTGTTGCCAGTGGTGAGGAAGTGGTGAGGCATCACACATATATGTATGTATGCCTTGCACACACGTCTCTGTGTGTGTGTGTGTGTGTGTGTATATATATATATATATATATATATATATATATATATATATATATATATATATATATATATATATATGTATATATGTGTGTGTGTGTGTGTGTGTGTGTGTGTATGCATATCTGTGTGTGTTTGTGCGTGTATATCTTTATCTATATATATCTAATTATCTCTCTCTCTCTCTCTCTCTCTATATATATATATATATATATATATATATATATATATATACACACACACACACACACACACACACATATATATATATATATATATATTTATATATATATATATATATATATATATATATATATATATACATATACATACCTGGGAGGATATGGATCTGCTTCACATGACTGAAAACTCAAAATACTGAATTTCATTTGACTGAGACCACAATACCTAATTTTCAAAATACTGAAAACTCATTTGACGGAGTTTCATTATGCTGCAAGCTTCCAGTGCTGAATTTCAAAACACTGAATTTTAAGCCATAGATGTGATGAGTGTTTCCCTTCACCTGTGACTTGCTTAACATAAAAAAATTACTGTAACTTAAAGTGCAGACTGTCAGAATACCGATAGTAGTGTAGAAAGTAGTGTTTCTAAATGTGGGTATGTCTCTCTCCATTTTTATGGGAAGTATCTAAAGTAATATGGTGCATGTTTTGTGTGCTCCCAGCAGTAGTAGCAGTGTGTACAATATTGTAAAGTAATTAAAAGGTATATGCCCTTTTCCCCATTGTAGTGTGATCCTGGAGTTAGTGTATGTAGTTGGGGGGTGTGGGGGATACAGCTCCCCACCTAGTTTGGTGTTATATCATCCGGTTTCTGTTAAGGGCTAAGTAAGTAGTTTTTATGTTTTTGAAAAGAGTTAGTTGTTGGTGTTGTAAGTGTGCATGTCTATGACTTAAAATTCAGTATTTTGAAATTCTGCATTGTAAGCTTTCAGTATAACAATGCTCAGTCAAATGAGTTTTCAGCCTTTTGAAAATTAGGTATTGTGGTCTCAGTAAAATGAACTTCAGTACAGTGACAGGGACTTTACCTGGTCTATGTAAGGTACATTCTGGAGCCACCTTTGAGGTCTCTCCAGTTGCTGCAGGTGCTTTGTATGGTACATGCCGAATGGGGTGTTACACTCAATTATGGGTCAGATTAGAGCCAACTATAGAAAGGTTATAACCTCTTTTGCTCTTGAGGTGATGCCTTTACTAATCAAGTGTGCTAAGTAGGAAGTTTTCCTTACTACAGTGGACACATGGTGGTCGAAGTGAAGGTCACAGTCAACATATGATCCCAGGTCCCTTACTACTTTGTGGGTACTTGTTAATTTGATAGTGTGAAGGGACACTGTTTGTGCCAAAGTGAATGAAGATGCATTTATTTGCATTCAGTTTGAGACTGTGACTAATACACCAGTTGTTGGCCTGCCTGAGACCCTAGAATGTAAAATGAGCAAAACAGACCTTGTCTGTTTGATGTGGAATCACCCACACTGATACTGTGCATCCAGTTTGCTCCAGTCACCATTACAGTAAAGGGTATACTTTCAGTTTGCTAAGTTTATCAGTATGCCTGAATGTGGGATACTTGCCTTTATTTTGACAATTTTCTGGATTTTTGCTTTTTGTTTTTTGTAATATCATTCATGCATCATGTCATAGCAGTTTTACTGATTTCATGCTTATTGTTCTTTTATTTCTTTCTGAGGCATGCACATTTATGCAAATGATTGTGCAAGGCTTTAGAGTAAACTTTGGCATAGTTACCACTTCCAGCTTGGAGTTGGCCTTGGAATGCATTAACTAATGACAGTCTGGGTAGTATAGTTAGTGTTTTACTGTGTCATGAGGAGAGGATGTAGAGTAGAGACATTTCATTCCTTCATGAGGGGACAAACTATTTACAGGGGCAGAAATTTTTAGAATCAGGGAACTTTACACTAGCAAAGGGGGCTTCAGCGTAGGGTTCCCAGTTGATGGTGATAATTAAAATCCCCATAGAGTGTTTGTTTAAAATTGGATTGTCTTCAGTTTGGTCAAGTATTTTAGGACATCACCACATGGAGGAATCTGTAAATAGCTATGACTGACTGAGGATGGATTCTACCATTGTAACCTGAGCTTGGAGTAACTCCATGAAGTTGTCCAATCTAACTAGACAGGAGGTGAATTTATCTTGTATATAGATAGAAACACCGCCTCACAACTGTACAATGTGAAACTGATATTGACTAAAAACACTAAAGCCTAAGCCAGTCATCATCATTTTTTGTTTGTACTGTGGCATCAATCTATGTGAGGGTAGCATGCTGCTCAAGGCTAGAGATAGGTGAATATTTGGCTTTTTCAAGGCAAACAAACTGTCCATTCCAAACAACTTCTAAATAGCATCAACAATTAAGTTTAAACTCCACCCATCAATTAAATAAACCAGGTGGTTAATAAATTTGAAATAAAAGGTAGCAAGTAATAAAATGTGCAATAGTCTGTAAATTTTGAAAAACTGGCTTGTGATGGTCCTATTCTCAAAACAATCATTTCAGGAAGTTTTATAAAACATCAATACTCAGAAGCTTGTACAAGTACAGCTGTATTAATCACTATTATAAATAATCCAGACTTGATGCTACGTTTTCAAAAGTCTTATCTATTATATTTACCTTTATATATATGTTCTGGTCCGGTCTCAAAAGAAAAAAAAAAGTAGGTACGAGTGTGTGTGTGTGTGTGTGTGTGTGTGTGTGTGTGTGTGTGTGTGTGTGTGTGTGTGTGTGGAAGCTGAAATAACCAGTAATAAAAGAAGTGGACATAAGAGCATAGAAAGAAAGTAACACAGTCTTACCTAAAGCTTCCTCCTCAGAGTCACAACATGGAGCACAGTGTGCTAATAAAATAACTGTATTCAGAATAAGCACAGATGTAATCATTTTTTGGCGATATTGTACTTGTAAGGACTCCCCTTGTGAAACTATTTATTGTTTTCTTTTTACATTTTGTTGTACGTTTGGAGGGAACACATATTCATGAATGACATATCATGGGGGTGGGTTTTGGGTGGGGCTTGCTACTGTGCATCTGGTGAGGCCCTCAAGTACAGTATCACCATATTTTGGCTAATATAGACCCCCCCCCCCTGATAGCAGGGGAGTTAGATTTGATGATATTTCCTGAGGAAAGTTTGGGGGGGTAAAGTTGGAGGGGAATTTATCAAGGGCCGGTGCTAGCATTTTGGGGGCCCCCAGCAAGTTTCAAGTTGCGGGGCCTACTAAGGAGAATATCAAGTATGACCACATTGCCATTGCATCCCCTTCCCTGTCAAAGTCATCCAGCACCATATAAAAACCAGTTTAGTGTCGCTACATTCAGATCATTAAGAATTGATGTGCCAAGGTACACACTGGCATTTAGTACCAATGTTGCATTATGAAACCCCTGTACCACAGCAAAGTTGCCAGTCACAGCTGCACACACACCGACTGGCATTTAGTACCAATGTTACATTTATTTATTTATTTATTTATTTGCAGTTGTTTAACCAGGATAGTCCATTGGGCCAGAAGAACCCGTTTTCAATAGAGTCCTGGGGAGAAAAGCTCCACATACAGATTACACAAGGTTAATATACAAGCCAGTGTGGACAAACCCCTGTGCAAGGTAGCCACTCACAGGTGCACACACACACACACACACACACACTGATTGGCATTTAGTAACAATGTTACATTATGCAACCCCTCTACTACAGAAAGGTTGCCACTCACAGGTGCACACACCGACTGCTATTTATTACCAATGTTACATTATGACAAACTCCTGTACCACAGCGAGGCAGCCACTCACAGGTGCACACACACACACACACACACACACACACACACACACACACACACACACACACACACACACACACACACACTCACTGACTGGCATTTAGTACCAATGTTACATTATGAAACCCCTGTACCACAGCAGGGTTGCAACTCACGAGTGCATACACACCAACTGGCATTTAGTCTCAATGTTACATTATGACAAACTCCTCTACCAGAGCAAGGTAGCCACTTGCAAAAGCACACACACACAGTGACTGGCATTTAGTACCAATGTTACATTATGACATACTCCTGTACCACAGCAAGGTAGCCATTCACAGGTGGAGACACTGACTGCATACTCCTCAACTGCCGAGATTTTCACAGAATGTCCAGATGTGACTCATTTATAGTCTGTTCCTCAAAGTTTGTAGTTTTCTGGATTTTTTTGTGGCAAATCATTGATGATTGAATTCACTAAATGACATGCATTTCAGTTTAACTTCATATCTTTCAGAACATGCATGGTAACACCTTTTATTGTAGCAAATTTTTCTGTTTATAAGAGCAATATTTAAAATTTGCCTAGATCTTTGGGGCTGTACTTCCATTATCTGTGGCTTTGTCCAGATTTTTTGTGCCATGAGATTGAGAGCTATGACTGGCATTTAGTAACAATGTTGTTACTATATGACAATCTTCTGTACCGCATAAAGGAAGCCAGTACCACAGAGATACACAATGACACCCACACTGACTCCCCCACAAAGACACCCACACTGACTGGCAATTAGTAGCAATGTTGTTGCATTACAACAATCTTCTGTACCACATCAAAGTAGCCAGTCCAACAAAGGTACACAAAGACAAAGGGACCCACACTGACTCCCACACAAAGACATCCACACTAACTCCCATACAAAGACACCCACACTGACTCCCACACACAGCACATACAAGTTAAAGACAGCAATACAGTAAGGCTGAACAGAGACACCCACACAGACTCCCTCACATAGAACAGAAGGACACCAAGACACAGACTCTTGCACACAGGGCACCCACACATGATAAAAACAACATTATAGCAAGACTGAACAGAGACAAGACAGACAGCTACACAGAATCTTGCACACAGGACACCCACACATGATAAAGACAGCACAACAGCAAAACTGAACATTAAGACCCACACAGACACAGGACAGAGGCACCCACCCCCAGAGTACAGAGACAAGACCAGGACAAATCTACAGCAAGACTGAACATAAACCTGCACAAGACTAAGTTAGCACTGCTACAAAACAGAACTGAGACACCACTCCCAAACACAAGACGATGACAGCAATATGGCAAGACTGAAACAAGCAGCATTAGATAAACTGACATCACTCAAGGCAATTACTGACATGCAGAACAGTCACACTGCAGAGGTACACAACACAGCTATGAGACAGACATAGAAAAGACTACAGACACACAAGACATACAAGGGAAAGCCATGGGGATTACAGAGGCTGAGGCAGACTCAAACTCAAGCAACCCCAAGAGAATACATGGGGATTACTGAGACTGAGGCAGATGACTCAAACCCAAACACATGAGAGAGCACAGTGGAGATTACTGAGCCTGAGGCAGACAGACTCAAACCCAAAGAAACACAAGAGAGCCATGGGGATTACTGAGTCTGGGTGCATATTACGTTGTTGAACTTTTAAAAGTTCAAATGCCATAGTTCGAACATGTTAACGGAGATCTCCGTTCAGTGCGAAAAGGGAAGATATCCCTTTACTGCACTGTAGTACGGTCTCTGAGTTGGTATATTTAAAGAGTGGGGGGTGTAGGGGGTGCAGCCCCCCCCCCACGTGGGGAGTGTAGGGGGGCTTGCCCCCCCATGCTTACAACCATTTGATAGGTTTTTTGTGCTTTTTATTTACTTTATTCTTTTTGTCGTTTTTGAAATTTTAAAATTTAGAACATATGGGTTCGACCATATAGCATTTGCACTTATAAAGTTTTGATAACGTAATATGAACCCACTGAGTCTGACAGAGGCAGACTCAAACCCAGAGAGAAACAGGTGAAGTCAAGACCAGAGTGTCATTCATCTTCAATGTGCAGATACCTCTTCAGCTTTTTTGATTGCTGCCACTTATCTGTTCTTCCTGTGCTCCCATCCTTAGCCTCACAATGATTCCTGCCACTCCCAGCTGTCTAACCTCACGACAAATCCTGCCGCACCCAACTGTGCTGGCCTCACAATGAGTCCTGCTGCTCCCGATGAGTCCTGCTGCTCCCAACTGTCCTGGCCTCACAATGAGGGCTGCTGCTCCTAGCTGCCTTTGCCTAACATCCTGCTAGTTTCATCCTCATTGTGCTACTTGGTCCTACTTGCTGGAGTAAGCAAAAAAAAAAAATCACTGAATACAGAGCTTATTATACAATCCATGGTAAGGTGCTACCTGAAATTTACTGCCTTACAGCATTATAAAAGATTACTGGAAAGGAAATATGAGCACATACCTAGAGTTTTACTGGGATCTTGCAAATTTTCTTCTGGAGAAAGTCTTCATTGAGACTGCCATAGATGCACTTTGTCCCACTTCATGCTCAGTTGAGAGCACAGCTAAGCCTGAAAGTATCTCCTGACTCATTGACAAATGCAGGTATGTCTTTATGAGTTACAGCTTAGAAAAGCTGTGTTCTGCAGTAGCCAGTGTAAAGGGTGCTGTCAAATAAATGTGCAGTGAAACATAAGCATTTATCTGTATGTCTTGCAAGTGGTTGCGAATGAGGACATTTACCACAGTCAGTGGTGATGGTTCATTATCAGTCATTTGCTTTTCAGTCCGTGTCCAAGGTCAGAGTCATCAGTATCACAGTGGCCACTTATCCTGTCAGTCAGTTGTTCTTTCAGAGCCTTGCAGTGTTGGAGCAATGTGTCTTCTGCAACATCACTCAAGGCTTTAATATTTGATAAAAATCCAAAGGCCTTATCAAACTCTGAAAACTGCTCAAACTAGTCAGTAAATGATTGGATTGATGTGTCCAGCAGCATATTGAAGAACTCTACATGTAGTTTTACCATTGGATCCTGTACAGTTTCATCTTCTCCTCCATAGTCAAAGAAGCACTTTACTTTCCTCTGCCTCTTTCCTTGAAATGTGGTGCCAACATCCAGTTCTTCTGCTATCTTGCAGGTTTCACCCATGGCAAGTTGAAATCCTGTCTCTGTAATTCTTCAGCAAGTCCATAGTTGATGCCATCACTTTGACATACATTGAGATATCAACAGATGGACTCTGCAGAACTTTGCTTGCATGATTTACCTCTGTCAGCACATCATACCAAACCACTAAATATACAATGAATTGCTATGACATAAGTTTCAGGCTCAGTCCCCTTGTTTGTTGATATGTTGCAGCATCACTTGTACGTACAGCTTCACCGATCTCCTCTAATGCTTCAGTGACTCCCTTCAACTGAAATCTTACTGCCTTGACAGAGTCTATCCTGCATTCCTAGTGAGTCTCTGACAGTGGATTCACAGTGATGTTTATGTGCCGTTTCAAGATCTGCCATCGCCCGTTGATCCTGAACAGAGTACGTAAATGTTCTGCAAACATCCAAAGAATGACACTGGCTGTAGTGATGAATGTGCTTCATCACTAACTATAAAATTTAAATTATATCAGGCACATGGTACATAAAAAGCCCTTGAATTCATCTGTTTTATTCGGGCCTGGACTCAAGCTCGTTTCCTCTTCATGTTGCTGCCATTATCATATCCTTGTTCTCGACAGTTGTTAATGTCCAGCTGATGATTTTGCAGAGTCTGAAGAAGTGCTTCTGTAAGTCTTGTTCCAGTTGTATCATTTCACATGCAGAAATCCCAGAACGTGTTCCTCAACTGTGGCTGCAGTCCTTGAAATATCCACATACCTAACTACTACAGTTATTTGCTCTTGATTGCTGATGTCTGGCATGTAATCAAGAATCACAGAAAAATGCCAAGCGTCTTTCACCTTCCCTACAATGGTTCTTAATATAGCAATCAGCTGGATAATTTCATTCTGTATGTCTTCCCAAGATCGTGATCCATTACTTCTTTATTTCTAATACGATGTAAATGTTCAACCAAGACAGAATCAAACTGCAACAAAAGTTGCACTTGGCCTAAGAAATTACCATTGCCATGGGTGTACAGGGCATCACTCATACCATGGAATGCCGTGTTTCATTCTGCCAAGTATCGGACAATAGCAGTAATGCATTCTAACAAACCATGGCAGTGAGTTATCTCCTTTTCAACCACTACTTGCCTCTTATTGTCCATTGTCTGTCTACTCTTTACTCTATTGTCCATTTCCTTCCACTTCAGCATGCATGCCATATGCTCTGGTGCTTGGTCATGGCTGTGTAAAGCTTTGGACATGTCTCCCCATGCTGTGTAACCACCTAACCTAAGAATATGGTTAGAATGTCCAAACAATTTGCATGCAAAGCAAAACAATGCATCTTTCGAGACTGAATATGTCAGCCAAGTGTGTTTTGCTCTCTCCCCATTAGGCAGCACATGGAAATAGTTCTCCGATGTAAATCTTCTTTTCTGTTCATTGACTGGGAACGGTGGCACCACCACTTGCACATGTCCATGCTGAATGGCAGCTACCCTAAACTCATTCCTTATCAAGTCTGGCCAAGTTCCTAGATCCTCAAAAGGTATACCTGACACTCCCTGCAAGTCATAGGCCACATCTGCCACTATGGAAGTATGGGCTACTTCTGTATCAAACTCTGGTGATCTAGGCAACACCTCTAAAGTTGAATCTGCATTTGCTAACATGCTTTCACCCATGGTAGTGGCTGTAGGTGCACAGGAGGTAGCCTATGGTATAGCTGCAACAGAGTGGTCACTTTCTATCACAAGGATGCTGGCCTCACAGTGGGCAGGCTGTAATGCAGAACCATTGTGTTGTCCTGAAGACATACTTTTTCCTGAATCTCCCTTCTCTGATGACCCACAGAAAAATTTCATAATGGAACCCTGTCTCTTTGCATCTTCATTCCTCTGCTGCTGAAGCTTTCTTTTTGCTGCTCCTGACAAATAAGTACACTTCATCTCTAACTGGGAATGGAAGTTAAGCAGAACTACTACACATGCAGACAGAGTCCTTTTGTCATACTGTTAGTAAAAAGCACTAAACTTTAGGTACATGTTATGCAACTTTCTTTGTCCTACCCAGACTGCATAATAACAAACGTTAGCATTCTGAATACATTCTAAGGATGGCATTACACTGTAGGCAGAGCTGAATAGAAACAAGGACCATTAGGCAAAAGAACTGCAGTGCAGCTATATAAACCAGAAAAATGGATTAGGTTCCAAAGTCACGTTAGTATGACTTCAGGCACAAAAGAATGAGCAACCTAATACTGAATGCTGTTCATAAGCACAAGCTATACAGTACACAGTATCATACTGTAGGCCGAAGAACTGCTGAGTAATAGTAACCAGTAGTGAAAAACTAACATAGGCAATAGGCACAATTGAAGTGCATTACAAAATACATATTGCATAATGACTTGCATTGACATCAGTCACTATTGCAGCACATGCAGAAAGACTGAAGAATGACTAACCAGTAGGCAAATAAATTAATGAGAATGACCCAAGTTACAGTTTTATGTTAAATACCTAACACTGGAGGGGTGAACCTCAGCTTTTTCTACACAATTCTTTTCCTTACACCCCCCCCCCCACAAACATGTGAAGAGGCCCCAAACAATGTAAAATATTGATATTACAAGCTCTCTGCTACTAAAGTCTGAAAGAACAAATGACTAGGAGAGAATAAGTTTGAAGGGAAACACACCTAACTATGAGGCAAGATAAAGGCTATGGAGCAGAAAAGACATTTCCAAAAACTATCCTTACATTTACCACAAACCAGCCAAAATTTAGGAATGCAGTGTCACAATGACAGGCACTGCATGACGTGTACAACATTTCCATACACCTGCCCACTACCTCTCAATCTCTTGGCACACTTGAGCAAATCAAAATCATTTGTTGAAAAAAGGAGTAAAATCATGGATTTGCGAGAAAACCTCATTTATGAGGGATGTAGAGGTGCCAATCAAACATTGGGAGACATTCCCACAACCCCCCTTAGCACAGGACCTGTGGACAAAAGCATAAAGCCAGGGAATGTGCCATGCATTACGTGGAGGATATGAAACATGAAGTCAATTTCTGCTAGTAGCTTCAGCATTCAGCATTGTGCTATGCAATCATTTTGTGAGTGAGAACAGACCAAAAGCATCTGGACATTGTGCACATTCTCGCAGGCCCAATCAACCTCCTAACCTCTTAGCATAATTCAAACAGCGAAAAATAACTGCAGAACAAGGTGTAATATCAGGGATAGTTTAAAACATTATTATAAACTTAGATAGCAGAACAGTGTTTGCATTAGCATTCATTAAGATATCAGTACATTCTCCAGAATTCTCCCCCCCACCACCACCAAAGTCTCAGCACAATTCTGGATGAAGTGGAAAAAAACAAAACAAAGGCATAGCATTAACAATGTGCTTATACAATACGTGTTCCCACATTAAAAAAATTCCAGGCAAACATTGGAACACTGCAACATTCTCAGAGGCCCTAACCACACTCACAACCTTACAAAACAATAACTATGGACAACGAAAAAAATGAGTCATTGCATCAGTGAGTTGAACATTGTAGTTATACACAATAGTAGTGTAACAGGGTTTACATTAGTATACATTCAAACATCTATACCTTCTGCAACATTCTCATAGCCGCTAACCACCCTCTCAATATTAGGCATTTTACACAATGTACAGGCCCCATCAATCTCCTAACCTCTCAGCATAATTCAAACAGCCAAAAATAACTGCAGAACCAGGCATAGCATCAGGGATAGTTTAAAACAGTACTATAAACCTAGATAGCAGAACAGTGTTTGCATTTGCATTTGCATTTGCATTACCATGCATTAAGATATCAGTACATTCTGCAGAATTCTCAGCCTCCCAAAGTCTTGGCACAATAATTCTGGATGAAGTGAAAAAAAAAAACAAAGGCATAGCATAACAATGTGCTTATATAGTACGTGACCCCACATTAAAAAAAAAATTCCAGGCAAACAGTTGAACACTGCAGCATTCTCACAGGCCAAAACCACACTCCCAACCTTTCAACACAATAACTATGGGCAATGAAAAAAATTAAAGTAATTGCATCAGTCAGTTGAACATTGTTGGTATATGCAATAGTAGGGGAAAAGGGTTTGCATTGCATCCAAACGTCTGTATCTTCTGCAACATTTTCACATCCACTAACCACCCCTCCCAGCATTAGGCATTTTTAACATTGTACTTATGAATTAAAAATGGTAGAACACTCTGCAGTAGCATGCATTGTGTGAACCCAATTTTGATGAGTAACAAACCGAAAATACCAGGCAAACATGTAATTGCGCATTAGCATGCATTACTGCATCAGTACATTCTGTAGAATGCTCACAGTCCCTAACCTCCAATGTCTCAGCACAAATCTGGATGAAGTGGTAAAAAAACAAGACAAAAGCATAACAGTAACAACGTGCTTATACATTGCGTGACTTGAGTTTAACAAAAAAATGCAAAGCAAATACTTGAGCGTTGTGCAATAGTCTCACAGCCCCAACCACACTGCCAACCTTTCAACACAACTAAGGCCAAAGCAAAAAAATTGTCACAGACCAAAGTCATAAAAAAAAAAAAATGGGAACTTAGTTCCCACGCTGCTGTAGACAGTCAGATCCCTTATTTCACTGAAGCGGATCTGACTGAGTGCAGCTTGCCAACAAATAAAAAAAAAAAAAAAAAAAAAAAGGAAAACACTTTATATTTGTGCGTTGACAAGAAGGAACTGTGAGACTGTGCAGCCTTCCATGAGGTGCCGAGCTGAGGAAGTAACGGTTGGAGTAACCCCAGCTGCTAGATGGGGGGCCTTCATTCACAGGGAGGTAACTGGGGGCTCCACGCAGCAGTGGGTTTCATGGGTGTCTAATGCCAGCTATGAATTTATCAATCAGGAGGTCTGCTATGTCTTTTGGCTCAGTATAAGTGGTTCCATTTACAATGAGCTCTGCATAAAATTGTACATTTCCTTTAAGGTTTTTGACATAGCTAAAGAATGCTTTGTGGTTGTCCCTGTTCTGGGAGGCCAACTTACCTCAAATTTGGCTTTGGTAGACTTTCTTTGCCCTCTAAGTTGTTTGTTTAGTTTCATTCTGGGTGCTGCACCTCCGAATTTTTGTCATGATTTTCTTCTTCCTGTTATACAGCCTATTCATTTTGTGATTCCACCAGGGTGGGTCCACTCAGAGAGCTCATAGTCCATTGAGGAACATCCCAGGTCGTTCACAACAACATGAACTATGACAGAGTCATAATGGTACTTGTTGCTGAGTGACCTGAGTGCATGTGTGATCTGACCAATCCTGGCACCGGACAGGCAGCTGACTCTAACTTATCTCCTTGTCCACCCTGGTGAGTGGGCATCCATGTGTCTCACTATTCAGTCTCAATGACAAGAAAATTAGTTTTTTGTGTGTTTCGCCTTACAGGCTTGGTGGGTGAGACACTGCTATTGCTGTATGTCATGGGTGCTGTGAGAACTTGTTAGTTACAACAGTCTTGTATTTTGGAAGTCTCTAGTGTTTAAGTAAGTTTTTCGAGAGAACATCCACTTCTGTAGATTTTTGTGTTTGATGCAAACTATGTGTATGAGTATTTGTACTATGTGCATAAGTAGTGGTGGTGAGTTGACAACTCATATTACTGTTTTGAATGTGAGAGAACTTGAATCCAAAATTCTTGGTGTAGATACATCTCTAACTGTGCACAAGAGTGAGTTATTAGTAGAGTGTTGTCAGTGAAGTTTTAGAAATTTCCCCAAAGCAAACTTCCTACTTCTAAGCTATACCCTGACAAGTTTCAATCTTTCCCTTCCAAAACCTGATAAACTCACCTGAGTAAATGGAAGCATAAACTACTAACTTGTACCAGCATGTCAACAGCTTCACAGAAACAGCAGTATCCTGTAGAAACAAGTGTAGGGCTAACCCTAGAAACAAAACTCCCTGGTGGAACCACAACATTAACAAGCTTTACATTAAAAGGAAAATAATCATAGCCAAATATCAGAACAATACCTTACAGCAGGCTAGATCCATCATTAAAATAAAAAAGCCACTCAAGAGGTTAATTAAATCAACCAAAGCCAAGTTTGAGGCAAATACCACCCATGTAAAGAACAACCATAAAGCCTTCTTTGGCTAAGCTCACAACCTCAAACTCTCTGTGCAGCAGTGTGTTAAGATGATTGTGAACCACATCACTACCACAAAAGCTGAAGACATAGCAAACATACTACATGATAAATTCAGCTACAGCTTCACTACTCTTTCACCTCCCACCTGTTCTCTCTCATGAAATTGCAGTAACTGATACCCCACAGCTTTCATGCAGGACCAAGCTATGTAGCTAGATGGTTTACAGACAGGACTCAGGAGGTCAAACTAGGGAAATCTACCTTGTCAAAAAGTCTGGTCGCCAGTGGATTCCTATAAAGCTCAGTGCTGGAACTGCTCCTGTTTGGCATTTATTTCCCTGAAATAAAGGCAAACACCAGTGGTCTCTGACAAAGTTTGTGGACATCTGCCAGTTTGTTGCCCTCAATAAATCCTCATATAATCCGGTCATTCTACAGGTAGGCTTGTCCCAAACAAACAACTGGTGCCAGAGCCATACACTAAAACTCAATTCCAAAAAGTGCATTATTATATCCCTTCAGAAGTCCATTATTCCAGGAAATTACCATATTGACACTACACCCCTAAGAGCTGACCCAGTACTTTGGGACTTGGCAACATATGTGGACTGTGACCTAGCATTCAACCAACATGTGAACATACTGGTAAAGAAGCCCTAATATACTAACCAGCTTATAAACAAAGGGATAGCTTCCAGACCCAGGGATGTCATTATCCCCATTTATTCTGTTGTTACAAGCTGGTCTTAGAGTAAAATCCCCCCTTTGCCATGTATCTGGCCCGACATAAGCAATAACTCAAATGCCCACAGAGGCTCCTGACAAATAGAATACAGGGCCTAAAACATATGCCCTATATGGACCACCTCAAAGCACTGTTACTGCATTTGTATGCTACAGTCTGCTGAGATGGGACCTGTGTCTAGCTTAAAAGGCATCTTCTCACCCAGTACTGATGGACCTGTTGTACATATGCAAGTCAAATGGTATAAGAAATAATCTTTCCAGGGACATAAACCTCTTTGTTAACTTAAACAGGATGGTTTGAAGAGACAAGTACATATCTCAGAGGTTACCATTACTCTAGAACAGATTCCCCTTCCATATAAAGCAAAGTTCATCCCTTTCCCTATTCAAGCATAAGCTGGATCTGTGGATGGAAATGAGGAAATTTACCCCAGGAACTGGCCCCTGTACTACTTGTGGAAAGAGGAAGCACTTTAATAGTCTTTCCACAACATGATCCCTAAAAATACCAGTGGTTTTACCCTATAAGTAATCACCATCTCACACAGAACTAATCACTAGCCTATCTGTACAATATAAATATAGACTTTGAAGTAGGGTAAGGGTAATCTGAACTGAAGGGATAATTGGCTAGGCTTAGAATGGCTCATAAGGACAATTAGCCTAGTATTCAGCTATGAATCTGTGAACAAAAGAGGTGCATTATGAAGTTTTGAGACATAATAATTTCTTAGTTTAAAACTTTGCATCACTCCACACTATTCTCATCAATTAAATAAGTTCATCCTCTAATCTTTCCTTAAGCAATGCTCCTGTCAAGTTTTCACTTACAAATTACTATGGCTAATGATGTTTTTTTATTTATCTTTATTTTATTTATTTTACATTTGTTGACTGGGATAGTCTGACTGGATGCATGCCCATTTTCAGCGGAGGCCTGGGGAGAAAACCTCCACATAGCAACATAACAGAAGTGCATGTTTTACAAACATATTTTACATACATTGACAGAGCAAGCAGTTTATGACAACAATTCTTTTTAAAGCTGTAAGCACATTTTTCCCAAGCAAACTCTATTTGCTTCAAATAAGTTAAACCTAGATCACATATTCCTTAATTTCTGGTAGCTCAGTTATAATCTGTAAAACTTATCCAAGAAAAAAAAGTAGGGCTAATTTTCAACTGTGCTTAAATGAGAGCCACACCTAAAACTGGAAAACATGTTTATCAGCAAATCTTGAATGTTTTAGCACTACTAATGTCTCTGTATTAAAGTAATTGGTAACCATTATTTTACAATTTCTTACACCCCAAAAATGACCCGGAAGGGAGCTGCCATGGGTAACATGATTTTGTTTTACAGTCAATGCCTTTGCCTTCCTGATGTCATTTTCGAGGGACAGAAAGAAGCTCATGTGATGAGGGGATCATTTACTGTGTTTTGATTTTTGTTTCATCACTTTACAACATTCCTATGACTACCTACTTTATACAGTCAGCATCAATCCACATTTTTAATTACTTTGCTTAATTTGATTTTCATTAGAGGCCATCTCTGATATAGCCTTTTAGGGAATGTTTGAATGACAGGCTTCAAAATGTAGACACGTTAATTATTCTTTTCAAAGTAACAACTGTCCAAGTGTGAGAAATCTGACCCTTGTGATTAATGTGTGTTACTTGGGCTAAAATGGTTTGTGTTGCATTCACAGTTTAAAACACTATAGCCGGAATTAGATTTTGATGTTAATCTTCTTCCTCAACTCGCTGACTTGTCTCAACAAAACAATGTATACAACGCAAAAATGTTTATACAAACCATCAGAAGAACATACACTTTTATAGAAAAATACAGTGCAGAAATAAAATGCAAAATCAAAAACAGACAGAAAGGAAGGGGAGTCATATGAGCATCTTTCTTTGTGACACTGAGAGTTTAATTAAAAGGATAGACATTTGCATTTGAAAACTAAGCTTGAAAGCCCTGCTTTTGTTCAGACTCCAGGTTACACTAATTATCTGAGGTATGATGCTGGATGTCTGCAACTGATAAAGCACAATTGAATGCCATTGTTTAAGAGGCATTGTTTTTCTGAATGGCACTGTAGTTGGGATAAGTGACGTTACCTAGTCACTCTACCATTCTTAGTTGCCTTTGTGATGTAACAGATGAGAAAAAGGCAGGAAAGAAAGGCAAACAATTATTAAATGATCAAAAGCAAGAAATTTCCTGCTAGCCAACCAAGTAAATGCTCCGTGACTATGCTTATTTTAAAATTAAAATGTCAACAATGGTAAAAACGGACCAAAAGCAGGAATAGCTAATATTCACTCTAGTTTATTATTCAAACAAGTAAAACGGATGAGCGTGCTTTCGCATAGAGCTTCATCAGATCCATTAATAAATATCCTTCTCTCAAACCATTTATACATAAATTCAAAAAACTATTAGCCAATCTAGCCCCTACTTCAATTATAGCCTTAAAGAAGCAACATGTCAAAAGACAACATGTATTAAAAGGGCATTCACTAAAAACCTTTTACATATACATAACCTTAACTTCTTAAATAAGTTACCATAAACAAATAAAATCATAAAAATAAACATATACAAAAGTAAAAAATGTTTATATACATATTTGTGTGTGTGTCCCAATTCAAGGTGTTAATATAACTTCCTCTCTAAATTGCATAGTACATGTAAAACTACATATAATTAATATACAAAAATAGTGGACACAGTTAAGTACCACCAATCTTCCATATTCAAATGAAAAAGCATATGAAAAATGTATGTGTAAATAATGAATATTATAATCGATTCATAGAAACTATCCATGAACTGAAAGAATATATATAGATAGATATATATATATATATATAATAAAAAACAAAAATATATAAAAATATAAATATATATATATATATATATATGTGTTTACAATATATCTATGACCATCCTTGGCACTATCTAGTATTATCTAATATTACAACATTTCCTAAGTGATGCCCTCTCATTGAGTCCCTTTCCTCTATCAGCCCTTAATGTAATGATCCAGTTATTCTCCCTGAACTCAGTATGGTTCCTAATATCACCTTCTCGTATGCTAGGTGAGATGACCTCCAGGGCTCTGAAAAGGAAGCTATGGCTTTCATCATATTGTATAGTGTGCTTAGCCAAGGCATTGTGTTCCAAGTGTTTTCTAATGTGATATATATGCTCACATATACCAATAGATCTTTTAAGGATAGTCATATATATCTGTGTGTGTTTGTATGTATATCTATATATAGCTGTGGTGCAGCAGTTAGCGTTGTCGCCTCACAACAAGGAGCTCTCCGGTTTGATTCTCGGCTGGAGTGCCTTCTGTGTGGAGTCTGCATGTTCTCCCCGTGTTCGAGTGACGTTTAAATACATGCAGGTAGGTGTGTGCATGAATGGGTATGCTTTCTTAGAAGGTTGGGCATTGGGCTGGCGCATTGGCACTATAAAAATCCATTGCCAATCATTAGCAGACCGGAGTTCCACTATGGTGACCCCTATAGATATTGTGTGTATATATATATATATATATATATATATATATATATATATATATATATATATATATATATATATATATATATATATATATAAATATGTCCATATGCATGTGTGTGTCTGTATATATATATATATATATATATATATATATATATATATATATATATATATATATATATATATATATATATATATATATATATATATATATATATATATATATATATATATCTCTCTCTATATATATATATATATATATATATATATATATATATATATTATATATATATATATATATATATATATATATATATATATATACAAGAAAACACTAGACAGGAAACAGCTAGGATAAATACTCCACCAAGTCAGAATAAAGTTATAAAAATCCACAAAGAAATGGTAAAGTAACCAAGGCACAGAATGTCCTAGTTTAAACACAGTCCAAGAATGAATGAAAAGTAGGTAAAATCCAAGGTAAATTTATTCACTCAGGTAAGCGTTTTCATCCTTAAAGTAATCAGTACTTAAAGTAAAACTAGCCATTCTGCAATATGTACAAAGTCTACTTGGCTGTCTGTCAGAAATGCTCTGCATTTTATGTGGGCAAGATTGACAGACAGCTAAGATTTAGAATTAGGGAACACTTATTAAATATTAGGAATGGTGTTGCCACTAATGCGTTAGCCAAACATGTGTCCTCTAAAGGCAGTGACCATAATTTTGTGTTCTCAGTTACTGAGAGAATTATTCCTAATGAGAGAGGTGGTGATATAAGGAACCATACAGAGACCTCTGAAACTAGGTGGATTATCAGATTAACAGCTAATAAAAGAAAGGGCCTCAATGATAGAATACCCTTGAAACCAGTTCTAAAGAATAAGAGGTTGTTCAAATTAAATTAAATTAAAGTATTTTAATGAAAGGCAGAGAAACATATTAAATATATATTTTAATTGTTTTTAACTAATGCATTTTATGTTACAATGTTTATTAAATATCTATACTTGAAATGTTTTCCAATATGACTTTGTACATATTGCAGAATGACTGGGTTTACTTTAAGTACTAATTACTTTTAGCATTAATTGGTTTGATTTGATCGGTTTGAATACTGTTTAAATATAGTTGGGTAGGAAGTGTTTGTTTGAATGTCTGAAGAAGTGATATGTGTAACATGAAAGCGCTTACCTGAGTGAATACATTTACCTTGGATTTTACCTACGTTTCATTCATTCTTGGACTATATATATAAGTATTTTCTGTTCCCCATCCAGCTGTCCAGGTTGCCCCTAAAAAGGGTCAGTGAGATACTCTGCTTGACATGGAGAGGGATTTTATTCCACAGAAGGTGAGTGTCTGGGACACAAATCTGTCCTGCCAACAAGTACTATAGCTGTCACAGACCAGATTGAGGTTATGTGTGTGGGTTACTTGAGTGGAGCTTGACCTGCGGATATGCAGCAGTCCCATCAATGCAAGATCTGAGATTGCTTTGTATGCCAGACAGAGATCACCTCTGAGGAGTCTTTAGGAGACTGAGTAGAGGGACAAGGCCTTTAGCTTATCTGTGTAGGGTAGATGTTTGAGACCCTGGATTCTTCTGGTGAGGAACCTCTGTGGTCTTTCCAGCTCCTGCAAGTGCTTTGTTAGGTACATGCTGAAAGGGACATTGTACTCAATAATGAATCTTATAAAGGAAGAATACAGGCTCGTTTTGACCACCTTGACACTGGATGAGATACCCTTAATAATGAAATGGGCCATGTCGAAAGCTTTCCATACAGTCAAGGCAATATGGTGGCCAAAAGTCAATTTGCTATCCACCTGGGTGCCCATGTCCTTCACGACTGATTGCATGCTTAGGTCCTTGTTATTAATGTGATAATTTGTGGGGACATCACTCTTCCCAGAGGGGATGATGATACATTTTTTGTCATTCAGTTTGAGATCATGTTTCAGGCACCAGTCATTTGTTTGGGTGAGACCCTCTTGGAGGATGTCCACATCACTGGGGGAATTGATGACATTGCCTAGCTTGCAGTCATCTGCAAACTTGGTCAGTCATAGCCCACCAGTTTTGGTGTGCACCTCAGAAAAGTATATCCCACTAAACAAAGACCACAAGACTGATCCCTGGGGTACACTGCTTGTTATGGGTCGACTGCTTGAGGTAGCTTCCCCTATTTTGACTAGGTGGGTTCTATCAATCACACAGTTTGCTATCCATTTGGTAACATATGGATTGATGCCTAGTTGAGACAGTTTATCTGTTATACCATAGTGGTGAATAGTATCAAAGGCTTTGGCCAGGGTCAAAGTAGGTGGTGCACACCATCTTCTTCTCATCCATGGCTTTGGTGACTGTCTCAAAGAACTCAACCAAATTTATCAGGCATGACCCCCCCTTGATGAAACCAAACTTTATGGGATCGAGTGTTTGGAGGGTGCCAGTGTCCTTGTTAATGAAGTCCATGATAATCCGCTCCATGGCCTTGCACATCAGGCTAGTTAGGCTGATGGGTCTAAAATTTCCTGGATTGGTGGACGCGTAACCTCTTTGCAAAGGGATGACAGTGGCCATCCTCCACTCGGCTGGGACAAAGCCAGTACTCAGGCTTTGGTTGAATAGGGTGCCTAATGGTGCTGCAAGTTTGTGCCTGAGTTCATATATGATGCAGCCTGAGATGTTATCAGGTCCCATGCAGGCTGTATTTTTTTGTCTTTGAGAGGCAGTGATGACTTGCTCCCTAGAGATAAGGGGAGGGGACAGATGCTGGGGATGTCCTGATTTACTAATTGGGGAGAAAGAAGAGCAAAGTTTTCAGTGAACTTGTCTTCCAGCAGGTTGGCTATGTCTATGGCATTTGAGTATGTAGTGTCCTTGACCACCAGTTCTGAGCAGATCTGGGTGCTTCCTTTGAGATTGCGGACATATGTGAAGAAAGCCTTGTGATTGTCTTTAGTAGATGTCACCAGTTTGAACTCAAAGTTTGCTTTGGAGGATTTCACTAGTGCTCTTTTTAGCTTGTTCAGACTAAGAAGAGATTGTTTCCAATTAGCCACCTGCTCATTCTTGGTCCTGAACAGCAGATTTTTTTCCCTTTTATTATGGAGTTTATTTATTGCAAATGTCCACCAGACAGGTTTACTCTTCCTTAAGGAGGATGATTTATATATATAAGAGATTATCCAGTTCGATTCTCTGCTGGGGTGCCTTTTTGTGTGAAATCTGCATGTCCTTCCTGTGGTCACGTATAATTCCTCCGGGTGCTCCAGTTTCCTCCCACACTCCAAAGACATGCAGTAGGTGGAGTGGGCACTCTAATTTAGCCGTAGGTGAGAGTGTGTGTTTGAGTGTGTGGTACGAATAAAATACCCCAGCACAGTCAGCCACCCAGTTGTATAAATCTTGGCCCAAGATGATTGTCACTGCTGAAGTGACACCTCGACCCCATATGCAAAATGGGAAGTGGGGTTGAGGATGGATTGATGTATATATATATATATATATATATATATATATATATATATATATGTGTGTGTGTGTGTGCATATGTGTATATCTATGTGTGTGTGTGTGTGTGTGTGTGTGTGTGTGTGTGTGTGTGTGTGTGTGTGTGTATATATATATATATATGTGTGTGTGTATCGTACTTCTCAACCACTTAGGGCAAGAAATCTGGACAAAGCCATATGTAAATGTGGGACAAAGGACCAAAAATAGGAGAATTTTTAAATATTGCTCTTACAAACTTACTAAGTTGATAAAATAACAGGTTTTGCATTAACATTAACTTTCTGAAGGGTATGAAGTTGTTGTATCTTTTGGCTTCTTCCCGGTTAGGGGTTGCCACAGCAGAACTCCGGTCCGCTAATGATTGTCAACTGTGGGCAAACGCGCCACCGCAGCACCACCACCGCAGTTCTGAAGGGTATGAAGTCTGAAACTCAAATGTCTGTCATTATTTTCTAACTTTAATGTTTAATGATTTGCCAATAATTTGTCAGAAAACCACAATTTATGAGAAATGGACCAAAAATATGAGGTAAAAATCTGAACATTCTGCAGAAATCTGTACAGTTGAGAGGTATATGTATATATGTGTGTGTGTGTGTGTGTGTGTGTGTGTGTGTGTGTGTGTGTGTGTGTGTCTGTATATGCATGTTATGAATACAGTTAACATTGGTAAGACAGTGATTCAGGTCATAACTTGCTATAGGTCCCCAACCATGTCCCAAGACTCACACTCCACATTCCTAAGCACCTTGGAGAATATTAGGGTCCAACCTAACACTGTCATACTGGGCCACATCAACTACCCCTCCATTAACTGGGAAAACTTCTCATGCACCAATACTAGGGGTGGCTTGTGCTATAGAACTGCAGGACTGCAGCCCCCCCCCACCTGTAAAAAGAAAAATAATTGCGTCCCCCCACTGTAAAAATGAAAAGAAAAGAAATAAAAAAATTCATAGAGTCTCAGAACTCACGCATGCATGCTGAGTTCCTGACTGCTGTGTTAGGCAGTTCAGAATTCCACACACACATGCATGCTTACTTCCTGAATGCCAGACTACTCAGTTAGGCAGTCCAGATAGGGAAGGAAGAGAACTCCACCTTGCCAGCCCAGAAGTCTGTGCAGTGATGATCACACAGACCAGAAGCACACCAGACTGCAACGCCCACAGGCTGGAGTGTTCAGCCTACTCACATCTCATGTGGAAACCCAGAACTTAGCTTTCCGAGGGCAGAATCAGGCAAGCTGCTACAGAGGATCAGAAGGGTGTGTGTGTGTGTGTGTGTGTGTGTGTGTGTGTGTTTGTGTGTGTGTGTGTGTGTGTGTGTGTGTGTGTGTGTGTGTGTGTGTGTGTGTGTGTAATGTCCCAGTTGCTACATGGTGGTGGGTAGAGAATAAGGCTTGAACCCTGTACTTTGGGTACAACTGGCAAGAGCCTGAATTCCCTACCCACCACCATTGGTAAAACAAGTGCAGATTTTTGCCTCATATTTGTTCTGTTCTGTTCCTCATAAAATCTGTGGTTTCTGCGTTTTTGTTATTTAACACAGCCAGTAGTGGAGTGGTAGCATTGTTGCCTGACAGCTACAGGTTGTCTGGTTTGATTCTTGGCTGGGGTGCCTTCTGTGTGGAGTCTGCATGTTCTCCATGGGTTTGCTCTGGTGTCCTCAATGGATATTTGTCCCTATTTTTGGACTGCATTCCCCCATTATTGTCTTCGTCCAGGTTTTTTGTGCCAAGGTTGAGAGCTATGGTGATAATTGAATTCACTGAATAGGTTTGGGGGTTGTATTCCCCCATTATTGGCTTTGTTCAGGTGTTTTGTACTAAGATGTTGACAGATATGGTGAGAACTGAATTCACTAAATGGCAGCCATTTAAGTTCCAGTCTTCCTTTCTTTTATAAAACAGATGATTTGGCATAGTGGTATGTTGCTCTGAATGCTTTGCACAGGGTTCTGGGTTCAATACTTGGCAGTGAAATATATGGTGGTAACTCATCATTTTATTCTAACAACTTTCCAAAATTATACAAGCAATGTTTAAAATGTGTCCCTATTTTTTTGGTCTTTTGCCCCCCTCACCTAAATTTTGGAGTTTTCCAGATTTCTTGTGCTACAAAGTTTAGAGATGCAGCTGAGTGTCAAGAAGATTTTACAAGAAGCTGAGAGCTGCAGGGGAACAAAAGTTTAGTGCTGCTTATGCCACATCTGCTTGTGTAGTTAATAGCACAATAGGTAGGGTACTTGCTTTTGATGCAGAAGGCTGTGGGTTCTACTCCCACAGTAGGTAGATGAATTGCTCTCAGATTATGTAGCCCAGGCCGGTATGAACCTGACCCTGAGCAGTATCCTACCCTCACCAAGAATGATGCCACAATACAGAGACAAAATGATCAGCTTTAATAATTGGCTTAATTACTGGTGTCATTCTAAGGGGATCCAATGTCTGTCTGCCTGGGATGACATGCTTGACAAGCCACGCTGCTTCGCAAGGGATGGCTTGCACATGTCACCCCTGGGCTTCCGGATATTGGCAAAGGCTCTTGCCACCCCCATAGTGCCTTTTTTTAGGCAAGGCTCAAATGATAAACCTACCGCCCTAGAAAACAAAAATGGAGAAAAACTAAGGGTAATACTTGCTCAATGCCAGAAGTCTAAACCTCAAGATGCACGCCCTCGAAGCCCTCCTCAGTATGGAGAACATTGATGTCTGTGCTGTGACTGAAACCTGGTTCAAGGCTCCTGAGAGCACCCCAGCACTATCAGGTTATACCTCATATCATGCGTTCCGGCCCCAAAATCCGGACCGAACCACAAAAGGAGGGGGGAGTATCCATATTCATAGAGGATACCCACACCTCCAGGTTAATGGCAACGCACGAAGCATCGGAGACCATCCAGGTGCAATTAACCATAGGTAAAACTGCCCTACCGTTTGTAGCATGCTACAGACCACCTTCTCAAACTCAGGAAACCCACACAGCCTTCCTGAAGACACTGGAGAGTATGAATGTCTCTCCAAACACCATCATATTGGGTGACTTCAACTACCCAAACATAGACTGGGAACATTACTCAAGCCCCAACACCCTAGCCCAAAGGTTCCTGGAGTTCATAAACTCAAATGCTATGGAACAACTAGTCACCATTCCCACAAGAGGAGAAAATATACTAGACCTGATCATCACAAACATGGGGACAAAATGCTCCACACCGAAGTATATCCCTCATTGGTGAGATCAGACCATAAATTAATCTCATTGGAGATCCACATCCCGCCCCCACCCCAGCAAAAAGAACACAAGGAAGAACTTTTCAAAAACAAAAATCACAAGTCTTAAGACTGGAATGGTATCCTTCAAGGCCCCGAGCCAGTGGAAACCACAACCCACGCTGCTGAAACCCTTACAAATGCCTTCTCGAGCACCTCCAGGAATGTATGGATCAAGCAATCCCTAATAAAATCAAGACCCTTTCCACCAAAGGCAGGCCCGGTCTGGTGGACCCCAGCCATAAACAAACTCTACAACAAGAGGAGAAAGCTACTACATGACAGAGCAAAATCCCTAAAAGGGAAGGCATCTCTGATCAATACTAGCAAAAAACTACGATCACTCATAAAATCATTCAAGGCCAACTTTGAGAGAAAAATCGCTAATGACACAAAAGACAATCATAAGGCCTTCTTTAGCTATGTTAGAAACCTGGGTGGAAACTCCCAGATATGCTCAGAATTAGTCCAAAATGATAAAAAATCACTGAACCCACAGACATTGCCAACATACTGGCAGACAGGTTCAGTGCAAATTTCTCCCTTCCTCCCCAAAAGGAGAAATATCTATCCCACCAGAGTCTAGCCTCCCAAACATCTCAGATGCCCAGGTGAGAGCTGCTCTCTCTAAAGCAAAAACACAGCATCAATGGGACGGACGGTGTCCCCGGCTGTGTGCTACGAACTCAATGAGGAACTAAACCCACACATAAGGCTGCTGTTTAATCTTAGCCTTACTACAGGATACGACCCAAAGAATGGCGATGGCAACTGTGGTCCCACTCTACAAAGGCGGTGCTTCTACGGACCCTGAAATTACCGCCCATAAGCTTGATGAGCCTTGTCTGCAAAGCTATGGAGAGGATCATAATGGAACTCATAAATAAAGACATTGGGGACCTACAGACACTGGATCCTACCCAATTTGGCTTTGTCAAGGGCAGATCCTGCCTCTTGAACTTGGTCGACTTTTTTGAAACAGTCACTAAGGCCATTGATGAGGGTAAGGCAGTTCACACAGCCTACCTTGATCTAGCAAAAGCGTTCGACACAATACCCCACTCGGGCATCATAGAAAAGCTCACCAGCTTAGATGTAAACCCATATGTCACAAGATGGGTTGCAAACTGGCTCAAGGACAGAACACACAGGGTTAGAGTTGCTGGTGCCATGTCAGACTCTAAGCCGGTCACGAGCGGTGTCCCACAGGGCTCAGTCCTGGGCCCCCTCTTGTTCGGCATTTATTTTTCTGAAGTGCAGGCAAACATAGGGGATTGTGGCTGACAAAATTTGCAGATGACTGCAAACTGGGCACCATAATTGACACTCCATCAGACACAGACATCCTCCAGAGAGGACTCATAGAAATGGATAACTGGTGCCAGAGCCATGGCCTTAAGCTAAATGCCAAAAAATGTATAGTCATACCCTTTGGGAAAAACAAGGTAACCCCTAATTACCACATAGGTGGTAATCCATTAAATACGGAAGAAGTTATCAGGGACCTGGGGACCCAAGTTGACAGTAACCTCTCTTTGACACTCACATTGCCAAAGTGGTTAGGAAGACCTTCTACATTGCCCACCTGATCATGAAGGGATTCACATCCAGATCAGGAGAGGTCATTGTACCCCTGTACTCTTCACTTATCAGACCAATGATTGAGTACAACGCCCCATTCGGAATGTACCTTACCCGACACCTGCAGCAGTTGGAAAGACCCCAAAAGTTCCTCACCAAAAGGATAAAGGGGCTCAAACATATGTCATACGATGCCCGACTGAAGAAACTCCAGCTCTATTCAGTCACATACCGTCTGCTCAGAGATGATCTGTGCCTGACATACAAGGCCATGTCCAACCCGGAATTAATGGACATGCTCCACCTCAAAAAAATCCAAATCCACCAGAGCCACGAGAGCAAGAGACTTAAACCTCAACACGGATATAAATAGGACATGCTGGAGGGACAGATTCATCACCCAGAGACTCCCTACACTGTGGAACAGAATCCCAGTCCATGTGAGGCAGAGCCCCTCACTGACTCTGTTCAAGAGAAATCTTGACGAGTGGATGGGAGATCGTAGGTTTACCCCGGGAATCATCTCTGTGTCACTGCTGGACAGAGGCACAGCAAACTAATGAGTATAGTATTCTCATCCTAAGGGGTGGTGAAAGCCACACACACTCTGGCTAGGCTTATAAATGCCCTAGGGCAGATAGCCTAGTATGAACCTATGAACCTATGATACTGTACTGTATTGTAAAGGGGTGGATGCTGCAGTCCTTTTTGGTGAAGATACCTAGTAACTATGAACCTGTTATCAGTTTACCATCCATTCCCTATTGCAATATTACTAGCTTAAAGTTTTTTTAATGCAACATAGCCAATTTATTCCACAAGGGCAACAGGCACTTTATTTGCAGATGAAACAATGAAATATAAAGTTGTTTGCTAGCAGCAACCTCTTCATTAGTTACATATTTCTTTAATGTGGAATTATTTAGATGACTTTTACTTCTTCAGAGGCATATTTACTGATACTGGTGGACTGTAGAAGTTTGAGTAGACTTTTATGATAGAAATGTTCTGAACTGGGCAGTTTTGTCATTATTGGTGCATGCATTTTGTTTCATTGTTTACTGGAAAATGTTCTGAATTGGGCAATTTTGTCATTATTGGTGCATGCATTTTGTTTCATTGTTTACTGGAAAAATGTTCAAAACAAATTTCAAACACCCTCTAACAACTGTACTATATTGTACAAGGAATATAAATTAATACAATCAGGAAGGTGTATAAAAGACCACGTGTATGTTTCGTGTCCAAGGGGCCTATGATTTGAAAACAGCCCAAAGTTAATCTTTATCTGCCACTGGCAAAATGTATTTTCTTTGAATGTGGGTTTCAATGCTGTTTCAATGAATGTGAGTTTCAAGGGCAGAGAAGTTTTAATGCTAACTCTGTTTTCATTGTAAGATTGCATTGCTTTATTTAGCAGATGTCTTAGTGTTTTTGCTGTAAAATGCAAAATAAAACTTTAAAATGAAGTCCAAATCATTGTAGAAGTAAAGCAGTATGCACATTATTGTTTATGGTAAATGGGGTGAAATAGCCAAGTAATGGTTCATTGGAATGGCTGCAGGGGGGAAGCTCCATTCAACCATGATTTTGTGAGGGGGAAGGGCGGCAAACTCAGACAGCCCCAGCTGAAATATACCTCTCAACTGTTCAGATTTTCACAGAATTTATATATTTTTGCTTCTTATTTTTGGTTTGTTCTTCATAAAATGTGTTTTTTTGGCAAATAATTTAGGAATTAAGTCACTAAATAATGACAGACACTGAGCTTCAGACTTCATAACCTTCAGAAAAATGTGTGCTAAAGCAAGACCTGTTATTCTATCAGTTATCTCAGTTTACACAACAATTTATAGTACTGTTTATATGTATATTTCGACTTGTCCAGATTTCCAGCATTAACAGGTTGAGAGGCACGTGCAAATAAATTGCTTTATAGAATTAGGCATATCCAGACCTCTCAACTGTCCCCGATTTTGGCTCAAAATGTTGCTCTTCCCCCAATAATCCCGCCACAAAATGGCAATTTTGGAAGAAAACGTGGAGGGCTTACAATTAAGAAATAACTGTAATAATCAGAGTTATACATTATTTTTTATTTCAGAAATGCATGTAGATTCTTTCATTTTGTCAGCTGCTTAAGTTAGCAGAACTAATATTAAAAAAGTATCCCTTCTTTGACAGGTTCCCAGCTGTACTGTGTGGCTATTGTATATTTTTGCATTACATTTTTGGTCCATTTTTCATAAAATGTGTTTTTTGGCAAATTAGTGGCAAATCATTAAAGACTGAAGTTAGAAAACAATGACAGACATCTGAGTTTCAGATTTTCTACCTTTCAGAAAATTCATACTAATGCAAGACCTACTACTATTCTATTATTCTTTTAAGTTTATAAGAGCAATATTTAAAAATTGTCCTCATTTTTGGGCCTTTGTCCCACTTCTATGTATGGCTCTGTCCATATTTCTTGTTCTGAGGTTGAGAGGCATGACAAATGTGTCAGGGTCATCACAGTCAGCCAGAGACATTTCAAATTGTGACATACTTGTTGCACCCCAATCCCCCATGTAGTGACTCTGGATGTGTCTAAGCAAGGCAAGGAGCAGTTATGCAGTGTAAATATGCAGAGTATCCCCCCCATCCTAAGGTAGACACAAGTGCTACTTTTATTCTGTCCTTGATTTTGAAGAATGTTCTGGTTTCTGTCATATTTTTATACTGTTGATTTATGCTTATTATTACTCAGAAAGTGCCTGTTGCTGTGTTTAAGTAGCAATGCTTTAATGACCATCATGTAAGCTTGTCTGAGATTGTAAGATGCAAGTAAGCTTTAATAAGCATACTGTTAAAGAATTGCCAACCTTGAAAGCCTTTCTGTTGTTGCCACGCAGAGAATACTTACATAACTAGATAATGTATAAGCCTTGGGTATTGAAATGCATATGACAGTATTTGTAATAAAGGACAGGATTACATTATTTTAAGAAGCTCATTATATTTGTTGGAGACTTGCAGTCATCTTTGCAGGCTTTACCTGTAAACTAAATAGAATGCCAGTCTATCATGTGAAGTCCGTAGCCTGTGCAGTAATCCTTTAAGCAATGTATCTTGAGCTTGTTTCTTGTTTGCTTTTCATTTTTTACTTTCATCATGTTTTCTCCATGAAACAAGTAGATAGTTGTTCTCAGGCAGCAGGTCTTTTTTGGATAAGAAACATTTTTACAAGTGGGGGTATCACAGAGACTGCTACTTTCAGCATGTTACTTGGTACTTTAATAAAGCTGAATATAAATTATAATTAGAACTCCAGTGCAAGGAGAAGTGGTTTGAGTTGAGTGCTGCTTGTTTTTCTTATACTTGATTGTGACTGGCATTCCAGTAATGTACTTAAAAAGTAATTTATTTTTTCATGCCTCACAACCTTATTTGTTTCCATCTAGCTATTAAGTAAGTTGTCATGCAGTCAATGCATTGAAATATTTTTTTTTCTTCTACACTTCATTTTGTCTTGATTGAACTCTCATAATGATGATTTGGCACCCAGGACAGCGTATTTAATTAAAGTTACATTTTTTGTGGTTGTGAACATAGCTCCTCCCCTTTCAAGTTGACCACACCCCTTCCCATTGACCCCACCCATTCACCAGTCTCCTACAGCCCCCACTTTGATTTGAAGTCCCCAGCCACCACTGACCAATACACTTGCCCAACATTTCCTGGAATTCATTAATTCCAATGCCCTGTACCAGGTCATTCTTACCCACACTAGAGGTAGCAACATGCTTGACCTGGTCATTACTAACATGGGCAACCGTTGCTCTACACCAATAGTCAACTCCTCCTTGGTTAAAGCCGACCACAAACTAATAACCTTGGAAATCTACATCCCTCCCACCCAACCACACCCCCCCGCAAAGGTAACCACCATGAAAAACTTCACTAAAGCTAACTTTGGGCTCCTAAAAACAGAGGTAGCTAACTTCATGGCACCCATGCAAGTTGAGAATAGTTGTATGACTGCCAAATCATACACCAGTACACTGTACAAACATGTACACAAATGCACGGATCTCACCATACCCAGTAGAACCAAGATGCTCTCCTCCAAAAATAGGAAGCCAATCTGGTGGTCCCCTGCCATAAACAAACTCGACAACAGAAGAAGGAAACTGATGTGGAATAAGGTGAAGTCCCAAGACAGGAAAAACTCCCTTATCAGCCTCAACAAAAAGTTGAGATCCCTCATCAAATCCTCTAAAGCTAGCTACGAAAACAGAATTACAGCAGATAGTAAAGACAACCACAAGCCCTTCTATAATTATGCAAAGAATCTCCATGGCAATACCCAGATTTGCTCTGAGCTACTGCACAATGGTACCTCCTATATGGAGCCAACAGATATTGTCAGTATACTGGCCAACATATTCATTGCCAACTTTACCCCTCTCTCCCCTCCCAAAGGACTAATCACATTAACAGTAGATTGCCAGGCACTCAGCATTACTGCTGCACAGGTTAAAACAGCACTGTCCAAGGCCAAGAATACAGCTTCTGTGGGACCTGACAATATCCCTGGCTGTGTTCTACATAAACTACAGTGTGAACTGGCACCTCACCTGTGTGCCCTGTTCAATGATCACCTCACCTCAGGTTTTGTCCCTACTGAATGGTGCACTGCTATAGTCCATCCCTCTCCACAAAGGAGGAGTGACTATAGACCCTGGAAACTGTCACCCCATTAGCCTAACGAGTCTGATATGCAAAGCTATGGAATGCGTCATCATGGACCTAATAAACAAGGATATACGGAACCTCCAAACTCCCACACAGTTTGGTTTTGTGAAGGGTAGATCATGCCTTCTCAACTTGGCCGACTTCTTTGAGTCAGTCACCAGAGCTGTGGATGAAGGCAAGATGGTTCACACAGCCTACCTTCATCTGGCCAAGGCCTTTGATACCATTCCCCACTCAGGAATCATAGAAAAACTCAGTAAGCTAGGCTTCAACCCGTATATCACTATATGGGTTGCAAACTGGCTCACAGATAAAACCCACAGTGTGAAAGTAGCTGATTCCAAGTCAGACTGATGACCAGTCATGAGTTGAGTCCCACAGGGTTCAGTCCTAGGTCCTCTCTTGCTTGGTATATACTTCTCTGAAGTCCAGGCTAACACGAAGGGACTCTGGCTGACAAAGTTCACAGACAATTGCAAGTTGG